>NW_017617472.1:0-1770 GCF_001879475.1 Ipomoea nil
CCCCGCCGTGTCGCTTCTTCTCCCCGCCCCGTTGCGCCCCTGTCCCGCTTCCCCGCTTCCCCTTTCCCCTCTTTGGGCCTCTCGGCGGGTCCGCTCTCCGTTCCTCTTGTGTTTTTGGTTCCCTCTTCGTTGTCTTTTCTTCCGGTCGGCTCTTTCTGCTCTTTTGGTTTCCTCTTGCCGTGGGTTTGGCCCGTCCGCCCTTGTGGGCGCTTGTTGTGGTGTCCCGTGCCGTCTTTTGGTCTTCCCGCGGTCCCCCTGCTCTCCCCCCCCTCTTTTGCTTCCCTCTCTGTGCTTTCTTGGCTTCTCCCTGTGTTTTGCTCTGCCCTGTGCGGGTTTCTGCCTTTGTCTTGTGCTCTTGCCTCTCTCGCGCTTGTGTTTCGGGTTCCTTTGTGCCCTTGCTTGGCCTTTTCCCTGGTTCCCGTCCTTTTGTTGTGTTGGGTGCGCTTTGGCCTGTTTTGGCCTTGCCTTTGTGTTTGGCGCCGCCCCTCCCCGCCGGGCTTTGTTGTGGCCCCGGCCTGTTCCCTGCCGGCCCGCCGGGGGCCCCCCCCGCCGGCCTCCCCGCGGGTCCCCCCCTGTGGGCCTGTGTTCCCGCGGGCGCCCCCGGGTGGGGCCCTCCCGTGGGTCCCCCCGGGTCCCGCGTGGCGTTGTTCGGGCTTTGTTCCCCGTGCTCGTTTGCCTCGGTCTTTGGTCTTTTGCCTTCCCGTTGTTCTTTTGTGGCCCTCTTTGCGTGTCTTCTTGCTGTTTCGTCTGTCTCGCCCTCTCTGGTCGGTCTCCCTGTCGGCCTTTGGTGTCTTGCCTCGTGCTCCGTGTTCCCCCTTGTGTTTCGTTGGCCCCCGCGGTGTCTTGTGTGTTCCTCGGCCCTCTCTTGCGTTTCCCGTTGTTCCGCCTGCTCGTTTCTTGTCTTCCTGCTCGCGTGTGTGTTTGTCCTTCCGTTTGGTTGCTGCTCCCTTGTGTTCTTCCTCGTTGTTGTTGTTGGGACTGTGCCCCGTTCCTTGCTTGCGTCTGTTTCCTCCCTTCGTTGTGCTCCGTTGTTTGCCTCTTGTTGCGTTGTGGTGCGTGTGTGGCTTTCCCTGGCTTGCCCGCTTCGTGGTCTGGGCCCCTCGTCCCCCGGTCTTGCCGCGGTCCTCGTGGTGGCCGTGCCGTGCTTCTGGCGTTGTGGCCTTTGTGTCCGGTTCCCGTTTTGGGGCTCCCCTGTGTTCTCCGGGCCTGTGTTGCCGTGTCCGGTCCCTTGTGTCCTCTGCCTTGGTGGTCTCGTTGGTGGTCGTTGGTGGGGGCCGCCGGTCCCGGGGCCTCCGGTTGGCCTCCGCCGTCCCGGGGTCCTGGCGGTCCTGGTTGGCCGCCGCTCTCCGGTTGGGGCGCCCTCCGGTTGGCCCCGGGCCTCCGGCCGGCCTCCCCCCTCGTGCTGGGTGCTGTTCGGGCTTGTCCCGCCGGCGTTGTGTGTTCTTCTCTCGTGCCGTGTGTCGTCCCGGGGGCCTGTGTTGCTTTGGCCTGTGTTGCCGTTGGGGTGCGTCTTTCTCCTTTGCGTGTGGTTCCCCTTGTGGTTTGGGCTGTGTTCCCGTGTTCTCTTGCGTGCTGCGTTGTGTTGCCTGTTGCTCTTCGTTTTGCCTTCTCTCTCTGTCTTCCGTTTCGCCCCTGGTTTTCCCCTTCTCTCTCTCTCTGTCTGCTCTTTCCCATGTCTTGGTGGTTCCCCGCCTTCTTCGCTGCCCGGGCGCGTCGTCCCCCTGTTTCTCTTTGTCTCTTTCCGGCGCTGTCTCGTGCCTGGTCGCTTCG
>NW_017617474.1:0-11211 GCF_001879475.1 Ipomoea nil
GAATTAGCAACATTATTGTCATTCCCACCATTGTTGTTTTCAACAACATTCTCCTCCCGAGAGCTAGCAAAACTGGATTCTCCATTTCTTCTAGGAAATTAGAGATAAATAACCAACGGGAAAAGAAAATAAGGTTTTAAGATTGTTGGGTAGTATGGTTGAAAAAGTCCAAAAAATAATAATCCTACGAAAAGATTAATATATGGGAAAGCAGAAAAACTGGGAAGGAAAAGGTTGAGTGTTTGGGTAAAGGTTTAGCACGAGTTTGAACGTAAGGTTCTTTTCCTTAAAACCTTATTTGCTACCTCCCACAAGTGCTAGGAGCGTTGTAGCCTAGGTTTCCCAGGATAAAACGTGCCACGATTCCTTGTTTAAGCACCTAAACAAGGAACCTGTCGAACAAAGCAAAGCTTAGATCACGGCTGGGGAAAGAAGAGAGTAGAAGCAAAAGTTTTGAAGCAGAAAGCTACTGGAATTCCTTTCGTTTTTCACTGTGTAAAATAGCTACTGCTCTACCTCCCTTTATATAGGGCTATTGGAAGGGATAGCATTCAACATAGCCTTTAATTGGTATTAAACCAATTGTATAACACCTGTAACGGTCACCCACTAAGTAGGATTAAACTCAGAATTTAAAATTGGAATTAAAAACAGTATTAATTCCGTAACAGATGAGTTTAATCTGTACAACAGGATGAACTTTCAGGTTTCTGACCGGTTGGGGTGCATGAGAGTACCCACTCTCGTGTTGTGATACAACACGAAAGTACAGCTCTCGTGCTGTGGTGCAATACGAGAGTACACCTCTCGTATTCACCGTTGGACGAGAGTTTTGCTCTCGGTGCACCACAACCTCTCGTGCTCTCTGTAGCACGAGAGTGGTGCTCTCAGTTTCGGCCGAGCCAAGTGACTATAACAGATGGAAAATGATACCGAAGTTTGGCATAACTTAGCCCCGCAGGTGCCGGCGCACGCGAGCTCGGGCTTGATTCAAGCCTTTTAAGCTCTTCTAGTTGGATTTTGATTTGCATCCCCCGCCCCCCGCGTGCGCGAGAGAGCCTCTATACTATACAATTCTACAAGCTTGAAATGAGCTCTTGTATATAAGGGGGGCAAATCTTGTTTCCAAACCAATGTGGGACAACGTCCACTACTTTCCCTTCATTTCCCAACTTAAATGGGTCTACTTTGAGAATCAATATCTCATTCAACCATTATCCGTTTTGAGCGTACAATATATCAATCTCTTCGTCTCACTACGAAGAACATGAATCCACTTTGACCCGATCCAAATCGGAAGTGGAACCCACTAATAATTGTACCACAAAATAGCCACTTAATATGCCATTTTAAGCTAATTTTCCAACACTCATGTGATATGTGGATTCTGATTATGCTGGAGACATGGATAATAGACGTTCTATAATAGGGTATGTTTTTACTCTTGGGGGTGGTCCTGTTTGCTGGAGATCATCAGTTCAGTCTATTGTAGCTTTGTCTACAACTAAAGCAGAATACAAGGCTGTGACTGAGGCAGCTAAAGAGGCTTTGTGGCTTTCAGGTTTGATTAAGGAGTTGGGTATTGAGCAAGATGGAGTTCAATTACACTGTGACAATCAAAGTGCCATTTTCTTAGCTAAAAATCAAGTATACCATGCCAGAACCAAACATATTGATGTAAGGTTTCATAAGGTCAGAGAGTTGGTTGTTTCTGGTGAGATTTTGTTGCAGAAAATTCATACAAGTGAGAATGATTGGTGTCATGATAATGTTTGAGTAATTCATGAAAATATATTCATGGCTGAAAAAGTTAGTCCATGCTAGAAGCATGAAGCATCCAAGAAGTTAGCTCATGCTTGAAGCATCTGAGAAGTTAGCTCATGCTCGAAGCATCCGAGAAGTTAGTTTATGCCTGAAGCACCTGAAAAGTTAATTCATGGCCGCAGTATTTATTGCGTGGCCGAGAAGTATATATACTCCAAAAGTGTCTTTGAGTGCAAAGTTATTTTTGGATGCAAATTATGATGAATGCAAAGTGATTTTACTTTGCTTATTTTCCTTGCTATTTTTACTACTTGAAGGGTCTATTCATAAAGTTTACTTCTCTAAGCTTGCCCTCTGAGCTTAACTTTCTAATCGTACTTTTTGAAATTTTAATTTTCGAATGATATTTACTTCCCGGACTTTATTTTCCGGGAAGAAGTTTACTTCTTGAAGTTACTTCTTTTAGTTTGCATGCTTATTTATGGAGGTTTTTCTCATTCATACAATCATGACTCTCGTATGCAATTGACTCGATGCTAATTCAAAGTTGAATATTATTTGTTCCATAAGTCCTATATCAATCTCGGAAGGATTGCTATTATCAACAAATTATGATAATCATCTTTTGACTAAATTTAAGATGTCAACAAGACAAATCCCTCTCCGACTATGGCTTAGTGCAATTCTGTGCTGTTTAAGGAGTGGTATACTCCTTTATAAGAATGATCTTTGACTAATGCCATACATGATATGATTAATTTAGATGTTATTGGTTTGGAAGACAGAAGCGAATTATATCATATCAGTTTGTCCGAAACAAATGAGAGAATGAATTATATCATATCAATTTGCCCGAAGCAAACGAAGGAATAAATTATTTCATATCAGTTTGTCCGAAAGAAATGAGGGAGTGAATTATATCATGGAAATTTGCACGAAGCAATTCCCAAACCAGTCAGTGAACTAATGTAAAGTTGAGGATAAGGATTTTTGTGAGATCCTGAAGATCTATTTTATTTGACAAGCTTCCAACTTCCTTATGATTGTTGTGTACCCTTATAATATCATTTGATATGTATGCTTTCATATTTGATTATATGTGTTACTCTTAGATGATTGCATATGTGTTTTGGGTACTTCATATATTGCTATGCACTTTTAAAGGCTTTAAATACCCACATGATTTTATAGTATAGCATGAGCTAGTGCATCGCCTTGGGCAATTATATATTTTCTTGTTGGGGACATCAATTTTATATGTTATTGTTGTTATCACAATCTGGCCTGCTGCATATCATAAGTATTCCCCTAACACCTAGTACGTGGTATAAAATCAAACATTTTCCATCTGCGTTTTATTCACAATGTGCAGCCTTTTTCCTATATCACCACCATAGCGTACATTGTGGGCATGTATATGTTGATTATGAACTTCCGTCTGATATTTAAATCTTTAGAGCCCATTATAAGGGATCAATATATAATTATGTACGTTGACTGCACACTTTATGAAGATCATTTCACGGCATTAGGGGGAGATAAGAGCTCAAATTTTATAGAATGTTGAGAAATTCTATGAATGATTGATCTTCAATATTTGAATCCACGTACTAGGTTGACTGAACTAGAAGTTCATAAGAAGTAAACTGAACTGCAAGTTCAGAAGATAATTAATCTGCCAATATATATACTGATAAAAGAGTGACTTGGTCCCATGTATCTTCCCGAACTTGGACCGTATGTATTTACAATGCTCCTTGACACCAGAAGCGTGGAGACATGTTGGTATAAAAGACAAGAATCCGCGGAAAGCTATATCTAGTAGAAAATTTCGTCACTCTTGAAATCGCTTAAAGAAGCTAAGTATGTCCTGCAGATATTCGTCCAGAAGACATTCGTCTGGAATGCGAAAAATTCCAATAAAATTATATGTGCACCCAAAATCATAATACTATGGATGCGGAACGACCAGATAAAAATATCTTTGGAAATGGCTAGAGTCTGGTTGAATTAGAAATTGCCATTATTTTATATATATGGGAGAAATTTATGAAAAATATTATAGTTGTCAACAACACAATTGCCTTATAAATTGCTCTTAGTATATGAGAATCTGGATCCAGAGCTAGGCACAGTAGTGGCCTGATTTTTTTATTTTTTTTTTGTGTATAAAAGGGCAATTAAGGCATATACAGCTCAACTCGCTAAAACTGCATTCTCTTTATAACATGTACACCATTTAATGTTAACCCTGAAGGTTACAAATGGGTGTTTGTACAAAAGAGAATACAAATAATCTGGTGGTATGATATAAAGCGAGACTGGTAGCTTAAGGGTTTACGCAGAGACCCTAAATTGATTTTGATCAAATGTTCTCTCCCATAACAGATGGCATTACGTTCCGCTAATTAACATCATTGGCAGTGAATTATAAATTTAGATATGCAGTTGATGAGTATCATGACCGCAAACTAATTACTGGTCATTAGACACTAATATTTATTTGTAAATCCCTGATGGATTCAACACTTTTGAAATTAGGAAAGTGAAAATGGCAACGAGTATCATTAAACTACTAAAGTCTTTGTATGACTTGAATATTATTGACTGAGTGTTTTCCTCCCGAAGAAGGAATATGCAAATATGTACCATTATGTGTTCGTTAAAGAATTGTTAATGGAGTTATTTGTTTATTATCTCAGTTGGTAATGATGATTTAAATGTTATTGAAACACATAGAGAGCTTGGTGATGTCAGCTCATGTCGAAAGACGAAGTTTTGAAATAAAAGACTTGGAAATCCAAGTATTGTCTCGACCTGAAGATCGAGCTTCTCCTTGAAGAAGTTTTATACACCAGTTAGCTTACTTGAAAAATATCTTGAAGATGTTTTATATAGACAAGTAGTATTTATTTATCACACAAACGGTTGCCCAATAATCTCTTGAAGTAGATAAATGACCATTTAGACATGAAGATTATAATGAGGATATTTAAGGACTGGAAGTCCATTACTTCATTACTTTTGGAGCACTATTATTGAACTAGAAGTTCCATAATCGCATCAGGCTTGATATTGAATTTGCGATTGAAATTGCTAGCAACATTTAGTGTTCCCCCCCTACAATGAAAATTGGAATGGTATTTTACATATCCTTCAGCACCTTCGAGGTACAAAGTTTTTGACGTTTATGTGAGAAACCCATATGTGGTCTTGATGGGCTACTTGAGCACTGGTTCTTTTATTTGATCCTATGATGCAAGTCCAAAACTGGTTATGTTATATTTTTAACCCCAATGCCCCATATGAGGACAAATAAGATTGTGTTGCACCAAGCAAGTAATAATTTTTTTAAGGGGAACCTTACAAACATGTTGCAGCCTAAGTCCTTCTACACACACGAACTCTAGAAGAGTTGTAAAATTCTTGTTGAGAATGTTTGCCTCACTGAACAATCTTGCATATATGTTCACTATGTCTCTGCCTAAAATTGGGATGCGTAGGCCTTAGAAGAATGTTATCTTCAGGGGGAGCGACAACCCCTAGCTGTGCTAAAATGGAAAATCTAGAGGACTTTTGATATCTTGAAGATTATGCTACGAAAGCATAATGGTTGTACTTTTTTTCCCTTAGCTAAGTTTTTCCCACTGGGTTTTCTCAAGCTAAGGTTTTTTCCCTTAGCTAAGTTTCCCCCAGGGTTTTCTCAAGCTAAGGTTTTTAATGAGGGCAACCGATGTCGGTGCACTTGAGTGAATAGTCCTGAAGACTCTTGAAATCTTGGAGATTATGCCCCAGAAGGGCTTATGGTTGTACTCTTTTCCTTGGCTAGCTAAGTTTTTTCCCCACTGGATTTTTTCTTTAGGCTAAGGTTTTTTAATGAGGCAACCGATGCAACACATGGATCAACATACTTCGTGTACTCTTTTCCTCGTCTAGGTTTTTTCTAGCGAGGTTTTTAACGAGGCATGAGTATAATTATTTAATGGCCCAAGGGGAAGTGTTATAAATATTTTATTATTATGACCATTAAACTTGTGACCTTTTGTTAGCCTTTACTTATTTCATTACTTATGTTAAAGGATGTGAAAGGTTGTAATCATCCCTATAAATTGAGGGTGAAAGCTTAATGAAAAGATAGTCTCATGTGATTGTGTTCTTATACATTGTGTTCTTCCTCCCCTTTTACTTATCTATTCTACTATACTCATATACATACAATCTCCAAGCATTACCGTGCAAACATCACGCGAGAACCAACGAGTTGATAGGGCGAATTACAACAGAAAAAATGTATTCTATAATTCTATTGAAGCATATTCCTAATTTACCTGTTCCTGTTCCATCATGAGACTCAGGAGAGGGTTACTAGTTTTGTGTAATTTACTAGCTATTATACATAAATAAAATTTATTGTGCATATACCTTTAATTAGTGGTCGTGCATTTTTCTTATAGAATAGTGAGACCATGCAATCCATATCTAGCCAATTCGATAAAAAAATTGGAAAATTACTTTGACAACATGATTATTCTGTATATACTAACAAAAAAATTATTTTTTTTTAAAATGGTTTTTTGTTTTTTAATAATTCGTAGGTGGTCCCTTATTTTCACCTTAATTACGATTGTAGGTGGAAATAAGTCGATAAATTAAAATAAATAATATATATATATATATCAACAAAAATAGGGATTTATAATTTTAGCAAAAATAATGTGAGAAATAAATACTTCAATTCGTATCATGTGAGAAATACTAATCCAACAATTGTTTGCACATGAAGTTCAGCAAGAATCCCAAAAATGGGCATTATATTGTTTTCTCAAACCTTTAGCTTCAAATAAACTAAAGGATTGCCTCGCCCCCTTGCAAAGTTACATATCCGTAGTGTAATGGACAACCTTACTAATATATAAAAATGAAATATTAATCCTGTGAATTGAAGCACTCATTTTTTCCCAAGCATATCAGACCACGCTTGTCAACTACTCCAAAGAAAACACATTGTCCATGGTCCCGTACATTCTAACTTCTTCTGGAAATTCCTCAACTCCACCCAAATCAAATTGTCTCCAAACCTCAGTGTTCAAATTACAAATCAAAATGGAAAGCCGTTCACTATTCATAAATAACAACACAATCTCCCATCATGATTTGTAGTATGACGCAGGAATGTGCTCCTAAGTCCTCTTCTAATGGAATGGTCATAGTAATGTTCTCCCAGCATTCCTTAGATTTCTCCCAAGTCCAAACATCCATGTAGAATTCTCTTGGGCGAACACGAACCATAGCCAGTCGACCTCCATCAACTTGTAGAAATGCAAAATTTTGGTTAAGAAAGTGATTTTTTTCCCAAGCTGAAGATAAAACTACATAATATTCCCATAATGATGATAGTTCAGTTGGAAATGGTATCAAAAAATAAGTCTCAGACCCAACTTCAAATGCTACTATGTGGAAGCTAGGACAATCAACTTTAGTGAGGCCAATTATAGAAATAGATAACGCCGTCAATGTAGACACTAGTATCATAGCAGAAGTTAAAGCAGGCATAGTCATCAAAGGGGTAGAAGGGGTAGGAAAAAGGGGTAGTTGATCTCCCTCCATGATTTGTCCACTCCCACAGTCAAAACCCAATGCTTATACTCGAAGCGGATGGGCGTGCTGCCTCGATCAATCATACAGGCTGACATCAAAACCTTGTATCTTTTAGATTGTGAATCAAACCCCAACTGTGCACAGGATAAAGATGGATGGGGGAAGTGGAATTGGATTGTCGGAAGGGAAATACGTTGTCCCGTGCAAACGTTGCAAACAACGACGTCTCCATTGGGTCTGGACATACAAATCAGGCCATCCGAGGAGGAGTGTAGACAGCCTTCCAGAAATGGTTCAGCGTCCAAGTAGCCGAGACGGTTGGCTTGGAGCATTCCCGGCTGCCCTTGGCTGAAATTTATGGTGTAATACACATGGGAGGAACGGGAGGAGAGCCGCTTTGGCTGTATGATAGCGATGAGGATGCCCGCCCTAGTGGGAAGTGTCAAGGACAAGCTGCGATGCAGAACGCCAAAGCCATGGTCGGCTATGAGAGCGCAAAAGAATTTAGAAAACGCACCTGAATCGTACTAGCGATTTAGCGGGGAGCTTGGAGAGGATTCCGACGAGAATATCTTGGGGAAGAAGAAGAGGTTGCGTCTTCTCCGATGCGCCGCCCATCGTATCCTACAAGCTGATCGAAGGTTTTGCAGGAGTTTTAGGGATTTTCAAGAATGAGTTGAGTTTGTATTTAGGTAAAATTGTATTCTCCCTCTCCTCCTGATTGCGAATTTTATGCAACTAACCATTGTTGGACTCTAAATTTAAGATTTCATAATTAAATGAGGGATTAGAGCAAAAAGAAATTAATTCTATATATACTAGTATTTTCGCCTATGCGTTGCACGGAATGAATTTGTTAAAATATTTTAATAATATTTGGATCGATATATAATTATATATTATAAATTATTACATCGAATATTATATAATGTAATTGAAGATCGAGTTGGATCGATTGTATTTTTATGATGTTATCATTGCTTGAATTTGATCAAATAATTGTCCAATTAATAGTCAATGTGTAGATGTACGCATCCGTAGTCAATGGGTAGATATACGCATCTGGTGCTAAAACTTTAGAGATTTTAAATATCAGTGTTCAATGAATTATATATGGGGATCATATTTAATTTCCTTACACATTCTACACATAATTACACATCTTTATATATACCCATTGTAATGAGGTCCCATGGTTTTGGATAAAGATATGTTACAAAATCAGTCATAATTAATTTCTTTTGAATCATTCATACGTATTGCAAGAACATTTCCATCTTTAATTACACAATTTTCCTTATAAATTGTGGATACTAAACGATTCTATTCATTTTTTCCATTTATAAATATAATATATATCTTTATATAACTATATTTCCAGTACATATATATACAGAATTTTTTAAATATTTCAAGTAACTTTACATTTTTATAAATATATAACCGAGATTAATATTTTTTTTCATCCCGGCTAAACCTTATTTTTTTGTTGACATACTTAGCTAAACCTTATAATTACACAATCCTTATATTCTTAGTATAAAATAACATTTGGTGTAAAAATTATTAATTTCCATCTCGATTAATATTCATTCAAATTTTGGCTAAACCTTATATTTCCATCTCGTATTTGCAAAACCTTTTCCATCTTTAATTACAAAATTTTCCTTATAAATTGTTGATACTAAATGATTCTATTCCATTTTCATTTTTAAATATATATCTTTACATAATCATATTTCTGCAACATATATATACAATTTTTTTATATATATATTTCCAGTAACTTTGTTGGTCCCGGTAGGGTCAAAAGAGAGTCTAGAGGGGGGGGGGTGAATAGACTCTAATCGATTTTTCAAAGTTGGTCATTTCGGAGCGATGCACAACGGAATTAAGGTTTCGTCTTAGATATATGCTTTGCACAATTTTGTAAGAAACTTTTAAATGCACAACGGAATTAATGCTCCTTGTCTTTTGTGAAAATCATTCCTAGGACACCTTTTGTCCGAATGATTGCGCATTCATGAGACAACATTCTTCTTTCTTTATTTTTAATGAAGGTTGTCTTTACAAGTTTATCTGAAACTTGTTTTCTCGAAGAAGATCTTCGAAAGATTGTCCTTATCTTTTGACTTATGATGAGATCCATTTTGTGGAGAGATGTCTATCCGAGAGTTTGCTCAATCCATCTTTCGTCTGCAATCATCTTTTGACCATCTTGTTATCTTCGTGTTTTCAAGTATACCTATTATGCTAGTTGATGATGACGGTTTTTCACACATCCATCAAGTATCAAATCACAGTATAAAGTTTAGATATCGTTCCACTGGAGATGGCTCTTGTAATGTTAGGAATTGATTGCAAAGCGGAGTTAAGCACAAGCTAGAACTATTCTTTTAGAAGCTAGACCTATTGGTAAGGAGTTGGTTTGATATGATTATACTAATAACAAATAGAACAAGTAAAACAAAAGACCAGGATTTGATTGATTCAAGCTAAGATGCCAAATATTGTACTAAGGTTTAGGAAATTAAATCAAGGCAAAGGGTAAGTGAGATGCACAAAAGTGTCCAAATACCACTCTCGTAGCTATTTGGACTTGCAACCTCATATTGAACTCCACTCTCGTGACAATTCAACCCAACGATGCCCAAACAAGAACACAAGGCAAAGATTCCCATTAACACCCAAAATACTCTCGTATTGGGTATTAAGTGTGTGAATGTGTGTGCTAGTGTACAAGCTCTACTCTCGTAGCAACAAACACACTCCAAATCAAGCATATAATTGGGATCCAACAATCATACACAAATTTCTCAACAAACCCATTTCACACAACAACCCTAGATCACCCAAATAATCCCTTTATGCAATACAACTCAAATAGGCATCAATAGCAAGAAATCAACCAAATCCTAGTCCCAAAACACTTAGCTACTCATAATATAACAATAGATACACAATATTAAAAGAGAAATTGAAAGCATAGATGAAAGTAAAGAGAAGAGACGAATAAGAAAACTTCTCTATTGAAGCCTTGAAATCCAAGATTTGCAATGTTCTTGAGCTTGGAAATGGAAAGGAAACACAAATCTACACTAATCTAAGCTATTCTAAACTAACCCTCACTAGAGAAATGAAGGGAAATGAAAGATGTAATGAAAATTATGTTTTGGGGTGGAAAAATCTCTTAAAAGGGTAAAAAACGGGCTGCAAAAGTTGCAGAGGGCTGGCCACGGGTGTGGCACGGGCGTGGCTTCACCCGTGGCCAGAAATGCAGGGCACACTGCCCAGTGGCCACGGGTGTGGCCAGACCCGTGGCCACAGGCAGTGTGCACTGCCTGTGCACTGAGGTCGTCTTCTAGGCCAGTTTTCACCCTCAAAACCTTTAAATTAGCCTTTGGTGCTTGAATCAAAGTTGTAGCCCTTCAAGTTATCTTTCCAATGATATAAAATTCACTTGGTCTGGACATTCCTACGCAGAGATATGATCAAAAAACCGAGCAGTGGATGATTTGTCCGGAAATTTCAACTTCTTGCTCTTTGCTCCACTTTTGCCTTTGTTTGTCCAAATGACCAAGACCAATAAACACACCATAATTTGGCTCTCTAAAAGGTGTTCTCCATCTTCATAGCTTCTCATTGACTCCCATTGACTCTACATGCATCTGAAATGCCCCAAAAATCACTCAATTCATCTAAATCATCAAGAATTACTCATAAGCACACAAATGAATCAAATGAGATACTTCGGACAAAAGTATAACAAATAATAAGGAAATAAGCTTAAATGCAATTGTGAAATTATAAACTTAAGACTCTTATCAACTCACCCACACTTAAACCTTT
>NW_017617475.1:5000-7500 GCF_001879475.1 Ipomoea nil
CGAGGTTGCGGACTTATGCGGTACGAGGGTGCCCAAGTTGCGGAATTATGCGGTACGAGGGTGCCGAGGTTGCGGACTTATGCGGTACGAGGGTGCCCAAGTTGCGGACTTATGCGGAACGAGGGTGCCGAGGTTGCGGACTTATGCGGTACGAGGGTGCCCAAGTTGCGGACTTATGCGGAACGAGGGTGCCGAGGTTGCGGACTTATGCGGTACGAGGGTGCCCAAGTTGCGGACTTATGCGGAACGAGGGTGCCGAGGTTGCGGAATTATGCGGTACGAGGGTGCCCAAGTTGCGGACTTATGCGGAACGAGGGTGCCGAGGTTGCGGAATTATGCGGTACGAGGGTGCCCAAGTTGCGGAATTATGCGGTACGAGGGTGCCCAAGTTGCGGAAAGTTGCGGCACGAGAGTGCCCAAGTTGCGGAAAGTTGCGGTACGAGGGTGCCCAAGTTGCGGACTTATGCGGAACGGGGGTGCCGAGGTTGCGGAAAGTTGCGGTACGAGGGTGCCTAAGTTGCGGATAGTTGCGGTACGAGAGTGCCCAAGTTGCGGAAAGTTGCGGTACGAGGGTGCCCAAGTTGCGGAAAGTTGCGGTACGGGGGTGCCCAAGTTGCGGAAAGTTGCGGTACGAGGGTGCCCAAGTTGCGGACTTATGCGGAACGGGGGTGCCGAGGTTGCGGAAAGTTGCGGTACGAGGGTGCCCAAGTTGCGGAATTATGCGGTACGAGGGTGCCGAGGTTGCGGACTTATGCGGTACGAGGGTGCCCAAGTTGCGGAAAGTTGCGGTACGGGTGTGCCGAGGTTGCGGAAAGTTGCGGAACGGGGTGGCCGAGGTTGCGGAAAGTTGCGGTACGGGGGTGGCCGAGGTTGCGGAAAGTTGCGGTACGGGTGTGCCGAGGTTGCGGAAAGTTGCGGAACGGGGTGGCCGAGGTTGCGGAAAGTTGCGGAACGGGGTGGCCGAGGTTGCGGAAAGTTGCGGAACGGGGTGGCCGAGGTTGCGGAAAGTTGCGGAACGGGGTGGCCGAGGTTGCGGAAAGTTGCGGTACGGGTGTGCCGAGGTTGCGGACTTATGCGGAACGCGGTCGCCCAAGTTGCGGACTTATGCGGAACGAGGGCGCCCAAAGTGCGCACAGTTGCGGACGGATGCGGAAAATCTCACGCAACAGAGGTTTACCCGCCTGCCGCCCCAGTACTTTTACGACGGTTGTGTGTTATGCCTTGGCCTATGTCGTTTTACGTCGTTCTCGTGCCAAAATGGAATATACATTTGTTTTAGAGCTTATTGTACTACTTAATTAGTGAGGCAAACGAAATGCCATATATTCCTCTCACATTCCCAACAATCCCAAGTACTTGGCTAAGTCAGACAAGGAACTTTGCGGACAGCTGGGCATAAATTTGGACATCGTCGTTTTCAATGAAATAATCATCCAAACGCTTTGAAATTTACCAAGCATTGTTAAAATGCTCTAAACTAAAGGACCATGCAATAACATTTGAAAAAAAATGCACGGAACCACCCGAAATGACCGTGTGATTTACGGGACAAACCGTGTCTACTGCTGTCACTGGGGTTTTTTTTTTTTTAACTACTATAGGGGGGGTATGGTAGTTGAGGTGCCGGTCGACTTTTTTCGGAACGTGTTGGGACGGGCCCCCCTCGTCCCGTAGGCCTCGTACGAGTGTTCCCGCCGCTCGTACGTATTATTGGGGACCGGCATAGACCCATCGGAGTCGCAAGGCGGGGCGGCGCACCGGACGGAGACGGACATGCAAAAAAACATCATTGGCACGTGAATTCGGTCAATCGAGCAAACGTGAATCTGCAATATACCGTCAGTAGGTTGTGAGTTGCCGAGGCACGTGTCCAATCGTCTAGTAAGCTGTTCGTTAACGAATTACGGTGCGCCGTAGGGCGGAGGGCGGGCGTTCGCAATGAACCCGCCCAGCGTAGCGCAGTGCAGCGTACGTGTCGTCGGGCGTGGGGGTTGACCGACCTCGCAAGAGGATAGAAGTATTGTATTGCTCGAGGCCTTTCATTCCTCGAGGGCTTCCTCCATAGCACTCGTTCGACGACACGTCCGAATCTGACCGAGACGGACATGCAAAAAACGGCCGTGGAACAAGTTGGGCAAAAAAACAACCGTGAATCTGCAATATACCGTCAGTGGGCTTGTAAGTTACCGACACCAGTGTCCACCCGTCTAGTAAGCTCTCCGTTAAAGGATGATTGTGCGCTCGCTACGAATCTGCCCAAGCGCAACGGGCGTTGTCTTAGCGTCGGACTTGGGGGCTGACCCACCTCGCAAGAGGTATGGTGTTGTATTGATCGAGGACTTTCACTCCTCGAGGTCTTCCTCCACCCGATGGCGCGACGGACTCACAACCAATGCGTACGGCGAGATGGAAATTCGGTAGTTACCTTTTGTAACTATCGACGCGGGGCACTGAGGGAGGCGGACATGCAAAAAAAACGTCGTTGGCGCGGGGTTGTGGG
>NW_017617476.1:0-9819 GCF_001879475.1 Ipomoea nil
GCCCGACCCTATTGCCACTAAGTTACTTTTCGGACACTGCTCAGCCACCGTCTTCCCACCCCTAAAAACCCCCTTCTCTTTCTCTCCCGCGCCGCGCTTCGCTTTTCTCTCACCAACCAGCATCGCGCCGGGATTTCTCTCACTTAAGGCCCCGTATTTCCTCCCCATCGCCTCCCTCTTTCCTTCTCCCCCAAATCCCTATCGCCTCAAGGCCCGGGTCCGCTTTTCTCGTTGTTTTCGTGTTTTTATTTCGGCTCTGCACTTTCCGGTCTTCTTTTCTCTTAACTTTTTTGGTGTTGTTCTTATGTGGTTTGGTATGGGTTAGGCCGACTCGTAAGCGCGCCGTCGCTTTTCCCAGGCGCAAGGCCTCGGCGTTGCGCACGTGTCCGTGTTTTGGTCATTCCCCCGGTCTCACTCCTCAAAAGGGGCCCCTCCTTTTCCCCCCCTCTCTTTTTCCTTAGACCCTGACCCTCCTTCTTGGCTTCCTCTTTGCATGCTCTTGCATGCTCTTTGTGCGCTTGGCTTGCCAACATGCTTCTCTTGCTGCTCCTGCCTTGTCTCGCGTGCTTGTCTTTCGTGTTCTGCCTGTCTTTCTTGTTCGCTCTCTTATGGGATTCCCAGTCCTACTCTTGTTGTGTGTGCGGTTATTTTGGTTGTATTTGTGCCTTGCCCTTGCCCTTGCGCTGGCCTTCCCCGCCGAGGCCTTTTTGGTGTCCCCGGTTGTCCCACCCAAGACGTGGCCGATGGCCTCCCCGCGGCCCCCCCCCGCGTGCCGGTGGTCTGTGGGTGTCTCCCGCGGCCCGGCCCCCCGTGGGGGGCCTCCCCTGCCCCCCCGCGGGCCCCTGTGTGGTCCTGCGGGGCCTTGTTTCCGCCGTGGTATCTCTCTTTGGTCTTTTGCCTGTTTGCCCATCCCGTTGTTGCTTCTTGCGCTTCTTTGTGCGTCTCCTTGCTGTTTCGTCTCTCTCGCCCCTGTCTTTCGGCCTCCGTGTTCGGGCTTTGGTGATCCTTGCCTTGTGCTCCCGGTCTCCCCTTAGGTTTGTGCTTCGTTGGCTCCCTCTGCGTCCTTTGCGGTTTTCGTTGGCCCGCCTTAATCGGTTTCCCCGTTTGCTGTGCCTGCTCGTTGCATGTTGTTCTGCTCGCCCTGTCTGGTTTTGTTCCTTCTTTGTTAGCGGCTTGGCTCCCTGTGTCGTGGTTGCCCCCTCCCTCTTGGTCTTGCTTGTTGTCCCTTGTTGTTGCGTCTTGCTGTCCTGTCTTTCTTCGCCCCCTCTTGGTTTGCTTCCTTCTGGTGTGCCTCTTGTCCCCCTCTTTGTCCGCCTTTTGTTGCTCACTTGCTTGTGCCTTTGCTGCGCCTATCCTCCTTCTTTGCTCCCCTGCCCTCTGTGTTGCTCTGCCCCGCCCTATGGTTGGGTTTTAGTTCCTTGCGCTTTGCTCCCGGCGCTCGGTGGTCTGTTCTTCTGCCTTTTCCTGGTCCCCCTCGTGTCCTGCGCGCTCGTGGTCTCCTCTTGGTGTGCGCTTGGTGGGGCCCGCCTGGTCCCCGCCCGGCGCCCCGGTTGGCACTTCGCGCGTCCCGGGGGTGGCCCTCGCGGTCGTGGTTGGACCTGTGCTCCGCCGCGGGTCGCCCACTCCCGGGTGTTCCTCCGGTCTCCGGTTTGGCCCGTGGGCCCTTGTTTCCTGCCTGTGCTTGTTTCTTCCTTCGCCTTCTCAGCCTGTCTCTGCTGCCCTCGCTCCATCCTTTGTGCCTGCTTCGGTTGCCTCTCCCGTTGTTGTCTGTCCGTTGTTTGTTGCTTGCGGTCTCTCTGCTTTGCTTGCCGTTGTTGGTCCTGCTCTTTCATTGCGCCGTGCCCTCTCTTGTTGCTTGTTTGTCTCCTTCTCTTGGTTTTCCCTGCGCTCTCTCCTGTTTCTTCCTCAGTTCCCCCCGGTTTTGCCTCCCTCTCCTGTCTCCTCTCTTGCTCCTTTCCGCCTCTTGGTGGGTTCCCCTTCTCTTTCGCTGCCGCGGGGTGTTCTCCTCTTGTCTTTCCCGGTTTTGCGTCGCTCGGCGCGCGCGCTGTGGCATCTCGTTCGCGTCGCCGTTGCCTCCTTTTGTTCTCGCTGTGCCTGTGTGCTTCGCTTGCCGGCCATGTGTGCGCTTCGGCCCTTGTTTCTGCTCTCATGTTTGGCACTTTGTCGCCTTCGCCTAGTGCCCTCTCGCCGTCGTTTCTGGTGTGGCCTCGCCCTTTCCCGACTCTTGTTGGTTTCCCCAGCTTCTCTTCTGCTTGCTGCTTCGCCTCTTCCTCTCTTCTCCTTTCGCTTTTCCCTTGTTGGTCCCTTCGGGGGGGGGGGGGGGGGGGTTGTTCCCTTCGTTTCTTTTCGTTCCGGCCCCCGGTCCGGCTGGCCCGTCGCTCCGTTTGCCGTTCGTCCCCGGGTGGTGTGCCCTCGCCTGGTCCGGTTGCCTCGTCGTCGTTCCCCCTCCCCGCCTTGCCCCGCCCTGCCTCCGCCCGCGCCTTGGCTGTCTGTATCCCGCCCCGTCGCGCCTCGGCCCGCCGTGTCCTGCGTCTGGCCCTGCCGGCCCCCTCGCACGCCGTCCGCCCTGCTCTCCTTCGCGCCCTTATGGCGCCCGCTCACTCCCCTCCTCCCCGTTCGGAAAAAACCCCGTCGCGTGCCCCCTCCGGCTCCGTGCTTCTTCGCGCTCCGTTCCGGTCCCGCTCCGCCCCCGCCGTCGCCTCTGGCCCCGCTTCCTGCCCCGGCCGTGCCGTCCCGCTCTCCCGGGTCCCCGCGCCTTTGCTTCGACCTTCTGGTGCCCGTCCGTCCTCTCTTGTTTGTCCTTGGGCCCCCTTGTCTTCGTTTCCGGTCCTCCTTCGCCCCTTTGCGCCTTCGCCTCTTGCTCTTCCTCTTGTTGCCCTTCCTCTCCTTCGCCTCCTTGCTTCTTCTTGCCGCCCTTGGCCCCCCGTTGTGAGCCTTTCCTTCCCCTGTTTGCCCCCTCCCACTCTTGGCCCCCTTCCCTGTTGCTGCGCTTGCTCCCCCTTGCCCTTGCTCTCCTTTTTCTCCCCGCCTCTTTTTCTGCCCCTACGTCCCCTTCCCGCCCTCCCCGTGGTAGTCCCCCCCCTTGCTTTTGTCTGCTGGCGTGCGGCGTCGCTGCTTCTTGGTTTTGGTGTTCGGCTATCGTTGTTCCCGGACTCGCCCCGGCCGCCCGCGGTGCCCGCTGCGTGCCCGTGCCGTGCCCTCCGCTATTGCGCTGTCGTCCGCTCTCGCCCTTGGTCCCGCCCGGCGCTTGGTGGTTTCCCCGCCCCCGTCTGCCGTCCGCCCCGTCCGCCCCCCCCGTCGCCCCCCGTCCTGCGCTGCCCCGCGTCTGTCCCCCCCTGCTCCCGCCCGCGCCCGGCGTCCACGCGCGCCTTGCCCCCCTCCCCGGCTTTCCTGCCTCGGCCCGCCACTGCCGCCCTTACCCGGCCGCCCCCCCGCGCTTGTCGTTCACCTGCCCGCCCCGTTGGCCTCTCCCGCCCCCCTTCTGCCGCATTCCCGGTTTTCGCTGCCCTCCGCCCTGCCATCTTGGCCCGTGGCCCCGTTCGCCCGGGCCGCCTGGCCTCCTTCGCCGTCCGGCCCCCTGGCTCGCTCCCGGTCCTCCCCCCGCCTTCGGCCCCCCCGTCCTCGTCTTCCCCCCGGTCTCTCCTGGCCTTCCGTCGTGCCGTTCCCCGTTGCCCGCCTCTGCTTCCCTTCGCCTCGGCCATGGTTGCCCCCGCCTCGTCCCCCCCCGCTTCAGCGTTTGGGCCTTGTGCTCTGGCCCGCTCCCCCCGGCCTCTCGTCCCGCCACTCCGCCTGGCCGCGCGTTTCTTCCCCCCCTGGTTCTCGTTCGCGTCCTCCCCGCCCTCCTTCCCCTCTATTTTGTCCCGCACCGCCCGGCCTCCCGGCCCCTCCTGCCCCCGCTCCTTCTCGTCCTTCGTCCCTCTGTTTCCCCTCTTCCTCCGCTCGCTCCCTCCGTGTCCCCTCCCGGCGCCCTCCTTTCCTCTCGCCGCCCGCCCGGCGGCGCTCTGGCGTCTCCCCGCCCTTTTCTCCTCCTCGCCTTTGTGAGATCCTCCCTTCTCTGGCTCCGTGCCTTCCCGCTGCGATGACCGGCCCCCTTTGGTCTCCCGCCCTTCCCTTCCTTTCCGCTCCCCCCGCTCCGGCCGTCCCCCCCGTCGTCCGGCCTCCCCCCGTCTTCCCTGCCGCGTGCGCCGTCCGCCTCCCTTCCCCCCGGGGGGCCGTGTGCTCCGTCCTTTCCCTCTCCCCCCCCCCTCCTCCCTCCCGGTGCCCCCCCGGCCCCGCACCCTCTTCCGGGCAGCGGCCCTGCGCACTGCTCCCTCCTTCCACGACCCCCAGGCCGCGGCGCGCTTACCTGCGCGCCGCGGCCGTTCCCCGAACGCCGTCCCTTGCTTCCTTCCGCCCCCCCCCCGCCTCGGGCGGTTGCGCCCTTTTACCCTTTTCCGCCTCTCTCCTCCCCTCCCGGTCTCCTTCCTCCTCCCCCCGCCCTCCCTCCCCTCGCCTCCGGGTGTTCCTGCCCCTCTGCGCTGCGCCCTCCGCTGCCCCGGCTCCCCTCTCCTCCTCCTCCCTCCCCCCTCCCTCCCTCCTCTGGCCCGCCGGCCGCCCGCCCCTCCTCTCTCTTCCCCTTGTCCTCTCGCGCGCTCCCCGGGCTCCCTCTCTCTGTGCCTGCCGCCCCCTCTCTCTGTTCCGCGCCGCTGCGGGTCCCCCCTCCCCGCGTTGCCCTCACCTCTCCTCTCTCTCTCTCTCTCGCTCTCCCGCCCTCCTTTTGCCCGCCGGCCGCTCTCTCTTCGGCCCCCTCGCTTTCCCCCCCGGCCTCGCCGTCGCCCGCTCGGGCTCCGCCCTTCCGCCGTTCTCCCCCAGCTGTCCCGTCCTCGCCCTCTCTCCTCTGGGCTTCCGCCCCTTCCCCCGTTCTCCCCCGCCTGTCCCGCCCTCGCCTCTCTCCTCGTCCCCGCTTCCCTTCCTCTCCTTTCTCTCCTCGCCTTCCTCTCCTCCCCCCCGCCCACCTTTGCTTGGCGCCCCCGGCCCCCTCGCCTGCCCCTCCCTGCGGGTCCGCGCCTCTCGCTCTGCCCCGGCCCCGCCGCCCCTGCCTCGTCTCGCCCCCGCCGGGGTCGCTCGCCCCCGCCCGCTGCCCCGCCGCTCCTCCTCCTGTTTGCTCGCCCCCCCCCGTGGCCCGCCGCCCCCGCGTGCTCCTCTGCCCGCCGCCCGGCCTCTGCCCCGCCGCTCCTGTCCCCGTTTGCTCGCCCCCCCCCGGTGGCCCGCCGCCCCCGCGTGTCCTTCTGCCCGCCGCCCGCTTCTGCCCCGCCGCTCCGGCCTCCCCCCTTTGCTCGCCCCCCCTTGGGGTCTCCTGCCCCCCTCCCCCTCGCCCGCCCCTGCCCCCCTCTTCCCCCTTGGGCCCGGGCGCCCCGTCTCCTGCCCCCTCTGCGTGGTCCTCCCCCTCCTCGGCCTCCTCCTCCGGGGTTCCTCCTTCTTTCCCCTCGGCCCCCGGGCTCCCCCTTCCCCTCGCCTGCGCTCTCTCCGCCTCCTTTCTCCTCCGCCTGGTCCCCGCCCCCTCCCCTCGCCTTCGGCCCGCTCCCGGCGTCCGTTGGGCCCCCCGCGGGTCGGGGCCCCTCCCCCGGGGCCGCCGCGTCCCCCGTTGGGCCCCTTCCCGCGGGTCGCCGGTGGGTGGCGGCCCCCCGCCGGCGCCCGTCTCCGGGCCGCGGGTGCCCGGCGGGCCGTCGCCTGCCCGCCGCTGCCCGCTGCCGGCGCGTCCTTCTCGGGCCGCGGGTCGGTGGCGGGTCCCCTCCCCCCCTCCCCCCCCTGCCTCTTTCTCCCCTCCCCGTCCCGGGCTCCTTTGTGGCCCCCGCCCCCTGCTTCGCCCCTTTTCCCCGCCCTTGCTGCCCCCCCGTCGCCCCTTCCCGGCTCCCCCGCCCGCCTCCTCTCGCCCCTCTCCTCTCCTGCCTTCTCCCCTCCTCCCCCCCGCCCCTGCGCCTCCCCCCCCTTCTCTCCCGCCTCCCCCCTCCGCCCTTCCCCTTTCCCCTCGGGCTCTCCTCCTCTTCCCTCCTCCCCTCCTCGTTCCTCTTTTCCCTCCCGCCCCTCCCGCTTTCTCCCGCCCTCCCCTCCTCCTCCCGCCCTCTTCTCCTCCTCCCGCTCCTCCCGCTCCCCCCTCCCTCCTCTCCCCTCCTCCCGCTCCTCTCCTCCCTCTCCTCCCCGCTTCCTCCCGCCCCCCGTCTCGCGCGGCGGCCCCCGCCGCTCCTTCTCGCCCGGCCCCTCGGTTTTGTTGCGCCCTGGGTTCCCTCTTCGCCTTCCTTCCTTTCCTTGGCTCTGCCGGGTCTTTCTTTCCGCTTCCTTCTTTCTTGCTTTCTCCTCGGGGCCTTCTTGGCCCTTCTTGTGTGGTGCGCGCTTCTTGTGGTGTGGGTTCTCGGTGCCTCCTCTGTCCCCTCTTTCTCTCCTCCGCGTCCCTCCTTCGGGTCTCCTTCTGGTTGCTCCTTCTCTTCCTTCTCGGCCTCGGGGCTTGGTTTTCGGGCTCCGGGCCCCTGGCCTCTGGTGGGCCTTTTCCTCCTTCCTTCCTGGCCTTTCCTTCTTTCTTTTGGGTCCTTGCTTCCCTGCTTCCTTGGTTTTCGGGGTCGTCCCCCGGGGTGTTCCCCTCTCCCCCCCCTTCCCCGGCCGCTTCGTCCCCGCCGCTTGGTCCTTGTCGCGTGCCTCTCCTTCTTCGTTTCGCTGGTTCCCTTGGTGTGCCGCGTTCGGGGTCGCGTTCCTTCCTTGTGTCTTTGCGTTCCCCTGTTGCTCTTCGGTCCCCTGGTTGGTCCCGCGGCCTTTCCCCTTTCTCTGGCTCGCCGTCGGGTGGTTCTTGTCTTGGTGTCCCGGCTTCTTCCGGGTTTTTCTTCGTCGTCTCGTGCTCGTCGCGGGTCCCCGCCCTCGGGTTGTCGCCCGTGGCTTGGTCCGTGTCCCGTCTTTCTTTCGCTGGGCTCTGTGGCCTCCGTTGTGTCCTCCGTTCTCGTTCGCTCGGGTCGCGCGCGGCGGTCGCTCGGTTCCCCCCTCTTTCTCTGCTTTCCTCGGGGCCGCTCCCTCGGGGCTGCGTTTCCCTTTTCTTCCGCCTCTCCTTCCCCCCTCGTGTGGGCCGCTTCTCCCCCGCCCTTTGTCCCCGGTGGTTGCCTTCGGCTTGTTTTCTCCTTCGGTCGGCGTCGGCTTTCTGGCGGTCCTGGGCCGCCTTCCTCCTTTCCTTGTCTGTGTTTGCCTTTGGTTCTGGTGTCTTGTCGGTCTTGGGGTCCTCGTGCTCCTGGGTCGCCCCTGTCTTCCCCCCCTCCGGGGGTTCTCCCCTTTTGTCCGTCTCCCGCTTCGTCGGGCGCCCTCCGCCTGCTTGCGTGGTCGCTGTTGTTGTCTGCGCCTTCCGCTGCCGGTCTCGGCTGTTCCTCCCCTGTCCCTTGCCCGTCTCCCCCCGGCTCTTCGCCTGTCTTCGCGCGTCTGCCTGGTTCTCTCGGTTTGGGCCGTCCGTGGTGGGGTGGCCGGCGGTGCTCCGTTTCGTTGTGTCCCCCGGCTCCTTGCCGCGCTTTCCCGCCTTGTGCGCGCCCCTGGCGTCTCCTCTCGGCCCCGCTGTTTCCGGGGCCTTCCGTGGTCCTTTTCCCTCTCGGCTTCCGGTCGGCTTGGGCCGTTGTGTCCTTGTCCCTGTTTCCTTCCTGGCCCTGCCTCGTGCGTTTTGGTTCGTCCGGTCCCCTCTGCCCCCCCTTTTCTCCTTGCCGGTTTTTGTTGGGTCCCCCTCCCGCCGCCGTCCCTGGCTCTGGCTCCCCCTTTCCTTGTGGTCTCTCCCGGGGTTGTCCGCGTCCCTTGGGTTTGCCTCGTTCGGCCTTCCCCCTTTGGCCGTTCCGGCCTTTGGCCCCGCCCTCTGCGCCTTTCCTTTTTCCTGTTGGGCCCCCCCCCGCCCTTTTTCCCCTCTTGGTCTCGTTTGTCCCCCCTGGGGTGCCCTGCGTCTGGGGCGTTGTGTCCTTCTCTCCCCGCTTCTTGTTTTCCGGTGGGGGTGCGTTGCGGGCCGCCCCCCCCTCCCTTGGTCCGCGGCGCCTGCCGTCTTCGGTCTTTCGCCGGGTCCTTCCTTTCCCTGGGTTCGGTCGCGCCGGCTTTTCTCTTCGTTCCGGCTCCTGCTGTTGTCCGCTCTTTGCTTTCCTCGCCGCGTGTGGTCTGCTCTGGTTGCCTCGGTGGCTCTCGGGCGTTGGCTTGTCTTGCTCTCTCTTCCTCCCCTTCCGCTTCTGCCGTCCTTGTCGCTGGTCCGGTCGGCTCCCGGTGGTGTTGCGGGCGTGGTTCGTCTTTCCTGCTTCGGGCGTCTGCCCCCCTGTTCGCTTTCGCCTCGTGGTCCTGGCTGTCTCGGCTCGTCGCTCTTTTCTGCGTTCTCGCCCCCTTCGTTGTCTCCTGTTTCGGTCTTTCTGGGTGCCGCTGTCCTTTCGGCTTTCTGGTCCGTGTCCCTCTTGCCTTGCTCCTCCGTCTCCGTCCTGCCTCCCCCTCTTTCGTGCGCCCCCGCTCCGGCTCGTCTCGCGGTCGTGGTGGGGTCCTTTTCTTCGTGGGTTTTGCGTTGTCTCGCTGCGTCTGCTCTTCCCCTGCCTTTTTTGCCTTCGCCCGCCCCCCCCTCCTTTTTGGCCGCGTC
The DNA here is from genome assembly GCF_001879475.1 of Ipomoea nil. NCBI lineage: Eukaryota > Viridiplantae > Streptophyta > Magnoliopsida > Solanales > Convolvulaceae > Ipomoea > Ipomoea nil. The sequence goes on from NW_017617476.1 coordinate 8,600, forward strand.
CCTGCCGCCCTCGCCCCTTCCCTCCCGGCGGCGGGCTGGCGCGCCGGGTGCCGTGGTTCGCTTCTCCTTCCCTTCTTGCCCGGCTGGCTGGCCGTTGTTGTCCCCTCGGCCGGGGGTTTCCTTTTTCCTGCGTTTGTTGCGGCGGTTGCGCTCTCTTGGTGCCGTCGGGTCCCCCCCTCCTGTCGTCGCCCGCTCCGCCTCGGCCGCTTCGGCCTTCTGCGCGTGCGCCTTCGGTGTGGTCCCTTCCTTCCCGGCGCTGGCTTTTGGTGGGGTCCCCCTTCCTTCCTTCCTTGGCTTCTCCGTGGCCCCGGCCGGGCTCCCCTCTCTTTCCCGCCTTCGCCTTTCGCGCCCTTGGCGTCTCGTTGGTGCTCTCTCTCGGGTTTGCCGGGTTCTGCGGCGGTGCTCTTTCCTGTTCTTCCTTGTTTCGGGCGTCGCCTCGGCTGTCGTCCCTGCCTCCCCTGCCGCCGTCCTCCCCGTGGGGTCGGCCTCCTCGGTTCCTGCGGTCCCTGCCTCTGGCGGGTGCGTTGGTGCGTCCGCCGGGCCTTCCTGTGCCTTCCTCGTGGCCGTCCCGTGTCCGGCCGGCTGTTTTCTGCCTGTCTGGTTTGGCCCCTTGTCTTTGGTGCTCTCCGGCCCTTCGGTCCCTTTTGCGCCTCCCCCTGCCCCTTTCGTTGGTCGCCCCGTCCTCGCTCCGGGGCCGGGGGTCCCTCTTCTTTCTTGTGCCTTGGTTCCGTTCCCCTGTCGTCGCTGCCCCGGCGCCTGCTCCCTCCTTCTTTTTCCCCCCTCGTCCTGGTGCCCCCCTGGGGCGGTGCTGGGCGGCTGTCCCCTTTCTCTCGCCTTCCTGCGTTGCGTTTTCCGTTCCTTCCTTTCTTTTGGTGCCCCCTGTCGGGTGGTTTCGCGCTCGGGGGCCGCGCCGGTCCGCGGTCTCTGGTGCCCTCGCCTTCCTCTGCTGGGGGTGCCCCGGGGCTTTCGTCCGGGCCGCCGTCGGTGCCTTCGTTTCCCCCTGGCCTGGTTTGTGGTTCGGGGTTTTGGTGTTGCGGTCCTCGCCCGCGCCTCGGCCGGCCTCGCTTCCCTTGTTTCGGTCTTTCTTCCTTTTCCTCCTGTTCCCCCCTTTGCTCCCGGCTTCCTGGTGGGTCCCGCGGTCTGCCCCCTTTTCCCGTTTGGTCCCCGTCGGCCCCTTTTTGTTCTCCGCCTCGGCTTTGTGCTTGGCCTTTCCCTCGCCC
>NW_017617477.1:0-17381 GCF_001879475.1 Ipomoea nil
AAGGACTGCATCAGAGTGGGCTCTCCAAGTGAAGGATTTCATTGAACTTGTATGCATGGCTCTCCATCTTCAACAATCCACTAAACCTGTGTAGACTGGGTATGTACCTTGTGTGGGGCACTTGGGTAAGATTATTGTATATCTACCTTTGTACATTGGATTATGATTTAGTGGATTGGACGCCTATGTGATCGTCCCCCAGATGTAGATACACACTGTATCGAACTGGGTAAACATTCTGTGTCGTTGGGTTTGTGCTGTTATCTTTCTCTTTAATCTTCTCCATGATTTATTAGTACTGACTGACTTCGTAACTAAATCAATCAGTAAACTCTGACAGTTGATTAATCCTGTTAATCTGGCCGATGCGCTCAGCAGAAAGACAAACCACTCCCTTAACACCACCTGGGTATTGGCATATGAGTTATGTAGGGATTTACAGAGGATGAGTTTGGAAGTAGTGGTACAAGGCCAAGTGGAGGCTGAAATCCAACTGTTTAGCATAAAGGTCATGCCCACACAATTTGAGGAAATCAAGAATGGCCAGCAGCAAGACACCGAACTAATGAAGATAAGGCTCGGCGCAGCAGAAAAAAGGAAAATGACCGTTCGAGTTGTTTGAGGATGGTAGCCTTCACTATAAGGGGAGGTAGTGCGTACCTGCAGCGTGCGCACATCTCAAGAAACAGATTCTAGAGGAAGGGCACAGTTCACCATACTCAGTGCACCCTGGGGCGACAAACTATAGCAGGATGCACTACAAGAAAAATGCACATAGACAACGGTTAATAACAGTTGTCGTAGGGGTATAATTTCTGTTGTTGAAGCCGGTGTTGTTGTAAGTCCCGCACTTAGGCAACGGTTTTTAACCGTTGTCTTTTCTAGAAACAACAACGGTTTTTTAACCGTTGTCTATTAAGTGTTGTTGAAGCCGGTGTTGTTGTAAGTCACGCACATAGACAACGGTTAATAACCGTTGTCTTTTCTAGAAACGACAACGGTTTTTTAACCGTTCTCTATTAAGTGTTGTTGAAACCGGTGTTGTTAAAAGTCACAAACATAGACAACGGTTTTAAACCGTTATCGTTTCTTCCAAAGACAACGGTTTTTGACCCATTGTCAATTCAATGTTGTTGAAACTGGTGTTGTTAAAAGTGATGCACATAGACAACGGTTTTTAACTGTTGTCTTTTCTTTAAAAGATAGTCTATTGTGTGTTGTTGAAATCGCTGTTGTTAAAAGTCACACCCATAAACTGTTGTCTTTTGTAGAAAAGACAACAATTTCAAACTGTTGTCTTTTGTAAAAAAAGACAACAGTTTCAAACTGTTGTCTATTGTAAAATAGACAACTTTTAACCATTGTCTCAACTCGTTTTTAACCTTCTTAAATTTTAATCATATAAAAAAATATAGAAGCATTTATCCATTCACCATGGCCAATTGTAGTTACATTGCACAAGCTAAGCAAGGTTCATAATATCAAGTCAAAATACTGAGCATGACCAATTCTAATCAAATCATCATCCAAGTCATAATACTACAAAAAACAATTCCGATCCACGAACCAAGTCTAAATGATCACAACGTCAAATCATACCTACTCTATCTAACTTGATAGAATATCGGCCCATTCTGAACGCACCTGATCAATAACCGCTTTGTCATAATCAACTTGTTGGAACTACATGTAAATAGTGAGTAAATAAATTAGTATAGATATAATAAATTTGCAAAATAATTATATGATTTTTGACAAGACCATGACAACAACAAAAAGATTAACAGATACTTAAAAAACATACAAAATATTATTATAAGAAATAACAAACAATAATCATTGAGAGCGCCACAGGTCCCAAATAAGGGTTCTTCTGTATATGTTTACGGTCTTTATCTGCTCATATTTAACTATTGGATATGTTTACAAGATATGCCAATTGGGGAATATCTTTATCTACTTTCTTCCCATCATCCTTGAATAAAAAACAGACCCAAGTGACTAGAGACCACTAGACTAGGGTGCCTGTAGGCCGGGTATATTCATGGTTTTATAGGGACCGGGTCTACCATAAACGGGCGATGTAGATATAGAACAGGGTAAGAAAATATTAGCTTTATTACCCGGGTCGCTAGACCCAAATAGTACTGGGTATTATAGGTACAGAACGCGAGATTCATAGATTTTTATACTGTAGATTCATAAATTATATACTGTAGATTTATAAAAATCTTGGTGAATAATTTTATATTTAAATATGAACGAAAATAGAACTATTAAATTAACTTTGAATTGTATTATTTCTTTGTTAAATTTTATGCACTATATTTGGAAAAAACAATTTAATTACATTTATTTTTTGTTCTAGATCTTCTAAACATCTATTTTCATCTCGTAACAAAAACAATGAATGTCCAAATTATAGATAAAAGATAAGGTGTAACACTTTAGTAAATAAGAGTGGTGTGGCTTGGTGAGTTTAGCTTTATTTGTTATGTTAGAGGTCATGGGTTTATATCCTTCTTGGTGGCATCCTTAACCTATATTTTATATACAATCATTGTCTTGGTTCTCACAGACAACACAGAACCAAACTCGTTATATCTTAGATGTTGCCCTTAAGTATGTAAGTTTGGTTGGCTTGGTGGGTTTAGCTTAGTTTGTGATGTTAGATTATGTTAGAAATCTTGAGTTCTATTCTTTTTAGAGGCATTTTTAACCTATTTTATAAAATCGTTGTCTAGGGTCGATCCCACAAGCATTGATACGATGCAATTTAATAACTAAACTTAAAAAAATAAATGATTGGATAGTGTAAAGTACTGAAGTAAAATGTCACATTTAACAATCAATAAAACTCAAGAAGATCAATAAAACTCAAGAAGTTAAAGCAATAAAATTAAACCAAGTAGAAACCAAACCAACTGAAAAAGTCTAGGAATACGAGTCAGAAAAAATTATGTATTTTAGCTTAACTTGTCAACCAATTAAATAAATTAATGCAAAATATTTATGATAAACAATTCACGTACCTAGAATTAGACAATTTAATAAAGCACTTTGTTATAATCAGTAATCGAGATCAATAATTAAAATGAACAACAACTAAACTTAGAATTTGAATATTGATTAATTGAAACAATGCTTTGAAATTGAAAATTGATGACACAAGAGACACACAACCCACAGCTCACGAATTGGAAAATTGGAAAATTAGAAATTAACAAAATGATTTGCAAATAATGAGTTGAAGAACATTCATGAACCAATAAATTGCATTACAAAGTATTATGCGGCCAACTGTAATTGAAACAAGAAAACATCATTGAAGAAAGTTATGAATTGAACAGGTGAATTAAACAACAGGCATAATTGAAGAAAGAGGAGGAGAAACCATGCACGTAAGCTGCGAACCAGATTGAAGTTAATTAACACCAAGCCCCAGGATTGCTTCCGTAGCCGCCGACCAAGAAGCTCAAACAACACCTCCGTCCATGTTAACGCCGCTGGCCGGAAGAACTACACTGCTGACCGGAAATCCTTCCCGGTGCAATTTGATACCTTCCTCCTTCAGAATCTCCCTCTTTTATACTGGTATAGCATCAACCACACCTCCGATTCCTACACGCAGACATCGCCGGACTCCTTTGGCGTAAATTCCGAAAGAGAGCGTGAACCAGGGACAGCCATTGGAGAGCCTTTCATTCGTTCAAAGCTTGTCTATTCAATCGCCCTCCACGAAGACCAACCTCGTCCATGATCCACGCCGTTCGGTGCTTCTTTAGCCGAGGCCGCAAAAACTTGCGCATCTCTCTCTGTCGTTTATCGTCGGTCATCCGATCTATTATTTGGGAAGCGATTGACTAACCTATTTTAATAGCTAAACATAATAATAATAATAATAATAATAATAATAATAATAATAATAATAATAATAATAAACTAATTAAATTGGATTAGGAAATTATTGGACAAATTTATTAACAAAATCAACTTTTATTTCTTTTTTGAATGCTACTAGCTCTATTACATTGTAGTATCTATTCATATACTTTCTCAACCTACTGAAACACAAAGAGCTAATAACACCTCCATTGAGGCTCGAACTCACAACCTTCCAAATGAAAGTCCAACCCGGGTACCATTAGACCACATAGTCCTGGTAACAAAATCAACTTAATAACAAAAACAACTCTAAAAATTAACAATATTTATAAAAACTACTTATAGCAATAATAAATAAAATTAGATATAAAATTAATTAACTTTTGCAATTTAATTATAAAAAAATTGTTAAAAACTGCAATAAAAATAATGTTTATCAGTTTTCACAGACAACACAGAAACAACCCAGTTATATACAAGATGTTGCACTTTAATATATAAATGTTTGTGTTGCTTAGTTGGTTAAACTTTAATTGCTATATTTGAGGTCAGAGGTTTGACTCTTGTTGTTAAAATCCTTGTTTATATTTTATACAACTATTGTCTTTTATAAAAGGGAAAAGGGTCAAATAGGCCCCTAAACTTTACACCAAAAGTCAATTAGGCACTTAAACTTTAAAAAGATGCAATTAACCCTCAAACATGTTAAATTGAGTCAATAAAGCCCATGAATGGGAATACCCCAAGGGTAATGGGACTCCATTTCCATGGACTTTGTAGGAAGTTTGCTTGTAACCTAGACGGGGAAGGACAAAATATGGGAAATTGTAGACCGGTTGACTGAAACTGCACGATTCATTGCCATGAAGGAGACTTGGATGATGAAGCAGTTAGCCATGGCTTATATCAGTCAGGTGGTCAAATACCACGGGGTCCCACGAGATATTGTCTCAGATAGGGATTCCAGGTTCATATCCCAGTTTTGGAAATCGCTACAAATAGCTATGGGGACAAGATTAAAACTAAGCACCGCCTTCCACCCCACGACCGACGGACAAACTGAAAGGACTATCCAAACCCTAGAAGACATGTTAAGGGCTTACATGATCGATTTCCAAGGATCATGGGAAGAACACTTGGACTTGATCGAATTCTCCTACAATAATAGCTATCACGCGAGTATACGTATGGCTCCCTACGAGGCCTTGTACGGTCAGAAGTGCAGGACCCCATTATGTTGGGAAGACATGGTTAACCCAGTGGCTTTAGGACCACAATATCTACAAGACACCATCGCGAAAGTCAAGTACATACAAGAGAAGATGAAGGTCGCGTGTAACACCCCTAAATTTTTAAACTTTTAAAGCTTATGGAATAAAGGCGATTCTAATATTAATTCCCAAACAGAGCATAAACTAAACATGATAGACGGGGTGTTATACCACATCTGAGCTAGAGAACCCAGATGCATAGGCTAGACTAACTAACAAAGCGTAATTAATATCTAAATACAAATCAAGGCACGCATGCCAGCTCATCAAAGCTAGAACTATCTAAACTAAATCCACGAATCCGACTAGCGCGCTCCGAAGCTACTCAACTGCTCCTGAAACACATTCGGTGTAACAATCGTTAGCGAATAATGCTGGTAACCCACTCCGACGCGTTAAGTACAATATAGGTAGATATAAAGAAATCATTTTAAAACTGGAATACATATATAACTTACGAGACTCTAATTTAAATCCAAGATCAAGACTCAAGACACGATAATAGACTTGACAATATAGGACAATCATAAAGACTAGCATGCATCCTAAGAATACGATACAAGACATAATAGACAAACAAGTTCATAAATAGCAAATAGAGACAACAAGGGCATTCAAGACAATCAATTAACAAGCAATCATCAAAGCACACAAACGATCTTCCCACCTTATACCAAGTTCCAACCTTGTAGCACCCTCCGTCCTTATATTAGTTCCAACCTATACCTCCAGGCCACCCATATATCGCCTCCCTTATTCCTCCAGGCAACTACATGCCCCCACCGACAAACCACCTTTCATCCACCAACATATCAAGATAGCGCCGCAGTGCCATTCGCATGATCCGCACCTGTAGTGCCAATATCAAGGGTTCAGCGCATATAGCCCTGACATGACACCGCAACACTTAAAACCTGACCCATGCTCAATGGCAAGCTAGTCGAAGTTGGGTTTGTGCCTTTAGCACAGTAACCGCTAGGCCTGTACCTTTAGTGCAATGGCCGGGCACAAGTGGTGCCAACCGCCAACAATTCATTTCCACCAATCACAATCTCATCATCATCATCATCATCATCAATCACACCGGCCATTGCGCAATGACCACGATACTCATCACCATTCAATCAATCAACACATAATCAATCAATTAACAATCAAGACACAACAACAACGGCACGTATTACACATAAATTCCTAGAACGATACTCAAAACACCAAACGAGACTCATACACGACAAACGGGGTACAACGGAACACAACGGGACAAGGGGAAACATCAAACGGGGAAAAAATATCACGACGCACCACACAATTCCAGCGGCTAGGTGGCGGGTGGAGGACCACCCGCCGGCGGGCAGCCACCATTCCAGCGGGTGGCCGGTCTGCCCGCCGGATGCCCGCTGGACAAGGCGAGCTGGGCAGCGGGTACCCATGCCCCCACCTACCCCCAATGATACTCAGGAAACTTTTGGGTCCCGGGATCTCTCGTGGAACCCAAAACCATGTCCAAACACATTCAAACACATAACGACAACACCACGGATTCAATTAACGGAATTAAATCAAGAATCATACCAAATACGTCCTAACACGATTCCTAAACATGCCAAGACTCATCATTAATACATATAATGGTTCAGGGGCATCCAGAACCTCAAGAACATCAAGAAATCTATATGCAAAGTCCAAAAAACAAATCCTAGGCTAGCCTCAACACCCGATCATGCATAAACCCACCCAAATATACCAAGAATATCACAACAACGAGATCCACGATATAAACCCTAGGGAAAAGCTCTAGACATAATAAAATACAAGATTACACATATAATTAATCACAACATCAAGATTATCAAGATTATCAAATAATCACAATATAAATCCTTGGCAAAGGTTCTATCAAGACTCAATCACAAAATCACATATACAGTTATAAAAGGAGCTAATAAATAAGATATAGCAAGGAAAATAGGTTTTGACAGGGGTTACCTCTTAGCCCTAATCAATATCCCTGGTTACTAAGGCTCTTCTCTAAGATTCTTCTCCCAATTGATCTTCCTAGGCTTGTTAGTGGGGGACTTCCTTGGCGGGATTACCTTAGAGTGTTTTCGAGTGAGGGAGAAGAGAGGAAGGTTCTATCTGCTTCCTAATCCCCTATTTATATGTTTAAGGAAAACCTACTCTAGGTCTGAATAATAAGGCCTGCTTTCCTTATTCCCTATGGGCTTAATGTTCCTGGTTCAGGTAAAGGTTCACGATTCATTGTGGACCGCCTGGGTTAATTAAGGGAATTATAATTGGATTAAATTCCTCTTAATTATTTTAATTATCAGAATTAATTTAATAATTAATTCAGATTTGAAGGTCGTAACACGGGGTGTTACACCGCGCAAGACCGCCAAAAGTCCTACGCCGACTTAGGGAGAAAGCCGACCGAATTCCAAGTAGGAGAGAAGCTGTGGTTGAAGATCTCACCCACGCGAGAGGTAATGAGGTTTGGGAAGAATTGTGACACCCCGATATTTTAAAACACTTTATTTTAATAAAATATTCTTGAAAATAAAATCTATCTTTTAATCCTAAATATTTTAGCTCTAATACTTTCAAAACAAATTGTTTTTGTGCCTAAACTTAAATAATTTATTTTATAGCCCACAATTTTGCTATTCAAAATCTATCTGAGTCGAGCCTGTCAATATCATTTTACAAGTCTAAAATGTTGAGTCCAAATAGTTTTGTTTAAGCCCAAAATAATCCTAGTCCAATTGTATAATCCAAACCTTAGTCCAAATTATATGATATGAATTTTGAGACCAAAAACCCTAACATTTTAATTCAAGGTTATCTCAACCTCTTTGCTGATAGAGATCAGCCGCCAACACCAACTCACTCCCCATCGCCATTTTTGTTTTTATTTCTCTTCGTCAACAGCCATCTTCCTTGTTGTGAGCTAAGACATGTACTTTGAACCTCCTTCTCCTCCTCTGTCCTCCGTCTCCCTTTCTCTTCGCGACGAAGCAGCAGAACAGAGTAGTCTAGTGGTTCCTCTATTTCTTACCGGCAAGCAGAGCAACGACGACACCTTTCTCCTTTCATCTCTAGTCGACGGCGACGACTAGATCGTGACCGGCAAGCTTCTAGCGACGAAGTTTCCTCCCGCGGTGGTTGGACCAAAAGCAGTTGCGGCGGCTGGACCTCCTTCGGTGAGCAGCGGCTATGGGCGGTGGAGGTTCGCGGTGTTGTGACTTGAGCTGTGGTTGCCGGTAGTGTGGTGTGGTTAGGAGGGGTGGTGTCGAAGCTTCCCTTTTCCGGCAAAGTTGTGGACGAAGCTGAGGTGAGGTATGTTCTGTTAGTAATGTTTAGTTGTTGTTAATGATTAGGGTTAAAGATGGTGATTAGTGTAATGGTTGGTTGGTTAAGATTAAGGATGGTAGAGATTATTGATAATGGTTGATGTTGTTTAAATAATCATAATATTGTTAATGATGATTAAGGATGGTAGTAATGATTAGTTGAGTGATTATGGGTACTGACAATATATTAATGAAGATTAAATCATTGATGATGGGGATGTTATGATTTACGTATGATGGGTTAAAACTGATTAAAGATGATTATGGATGGCTAATATTGAAGATGAGATCTGGTGGTAAATCTGGAAATTTGAATTGCTTAATCTTTAGAGATTGTGAAGTGATGAGATGAAGATTAAAGATTTATGGTGGATTAATGAGGTAGAAATTATTAATTATTTTGGTATTAATCATTAATGGGTATGATTAAATGGTGATGATGCAATAATTGGTGATGACGATGCTAATGATATAATTAATGATTAATGATGATAATTATTGAATAATGATGAGCATGATGATGTTGGATTAATGGTGATTAGCAAGATGGTTAGTGATAATCATGGTGTTTAAGGATGATGAGGATGCTTATGAATTAATGATCATTAATCATGGTTAAATGATTATTGTTGATGATGGCAGTGAGTTAAATGATTATTGTTGATGATGGCAGTAAATGGTAAAGGAATTATTCGATGGTGATGAGGATGTTGATTAGTGATGGTTACTAATAATAATAATAATATTATTATTTTTAGTGATTAGTGATTATATTAGATTGTTGACCCACAGGTTCTTGTTGAAGTGACTAACTTATAAGTTGAGCCTAGATTGGGTGCTGGCTTTGAGAGCTTAGCTTGAGGTAAGTTTCTATGTCTGTTTAAATTACTTTGCCCTACTAAATGTTTTACGTATATGATTTGTGTATTTAAATTATTTTTAGAATGTGTTCTAGTTTCAAAATGTGATAAATAGCAAAATATGGTTATTTTGGTGTTGACTTGTGATTTATATGGGTTGAAACTATATTTTTGAAAGGTGTATAATCTATGGTGTGCCTAAATGTTTTGTGTTGAAACCCCATTATAATTGGGATTGATTTGAGTATTAGAAAACTTATAATTTTGTGATACACATATATATTTGTACTTTGAGAAATTGTGGTTGAAAACCTAAGTATATTGAAATGAGTGAAACTATGTTTATATTGGAGGATATGACATTATATTTACTTTTGAAGGACATTGTTTTTGGAGGAAATGTGTAAATTAGAGAAAATATATTATTTTGCATACTATTATATTCTTTTTGGAGGATAAAAACTATTATGGAAAGTATGGATATTGATGGGTTATAATGCGTTGTATTATTTGAAAACTATAATTTGGATAGCCTACCGGCAAATGATAATATTCATGAAAACCTTCTTGGAAAACAATTATTACTTTTGGAGGATACTGTATCTATTTTGATAACTATTCTTGTTTTTGGAGGATATATAAAGATGTATCTATTTTTGGAGGATATGTGGATATGATGGATGGTTGTGGAATGGTGGACTTCGGTCCTATGTGGGTTCTGGCCCTATTTTGATGAGATTGTATCTAGTAGAAAACATCCTGGGTACCTATTATATGTGGAGTAGCCTGGTAGAAAACATCCTGGGCTACTTGGACTAGTTACTACTCTTTTGGGTGGGGGAAGCCCATTAGAGGGTGTGCACACTTAAGGTTTTAGTCCTTTATCCCACGAAAGGGACAAACTTGTGGAGTGGCCGATAGAGTGGATTACCGTGTCACTAGGGCTTAGTTGATCTAATACCCTTCGTCCCTTTCACCTTATATATATATATATATATATATATATATATATATATATGAGAGTATATGGATATGTGATACTTGGAAAAGTGATTTGAGAAATATGATTTGAATTCCTCCCTATCTATTATTATTGACATATATGTTCTGAGAATGACTTGAGAGAAATCTATATCTTGATATGATGACTTGAAGAGATTATTATTTTGCTATTGTGAATTCTTCCATATATACTTGTATACCTATCTATACTTCCAAAATGATTATGTGGAAAGCTATGCTTCGAAATGATACTCATATTGAAAAGTGATATTTCTAAATCCTCCATACTTATTATTTTGGGAAATGAACGAATGATTTATATGGTAGTTGTATTGTTTTGGAAAGAGTAAATGTTACTATTTTGGCGACCCTATTACTAATATGAAACCTAATGCTATTTTGAGTGGAGTGTGTTATGGCCTTGGTGCCTAAGAGTTATCTTGGAAAATGATTTACTACTTACCTTTGTTATTGAGTCAAACTATATGATTGAAATAATTTTAAAACTCATTTACAAAGTATGTCCAATTTGAAAAGTATAAATGTAAGTATTTTACAGGGCGGAGTAGAGCTTACTTAGCATTTTATGCTAATTCTTTTATTTGTGTTTTCCAAACCTTAATGTTTGCAAGATTTGAAGTTGTTGCTAGTTTGAGAGTGCGGCGTAGAGCTCGTAGTCTTGGATTTGAGTTTGGTATAACTGGTTTAGTCTTAGAACTTGAATTGTTGTTGTAGTTAATTTGTGATTTGGAAAGTGGAATGTTGTATTATGGATTTGTAGATAGAAACCTTTTTAGCCTGTGCGTTTGGGCTTAGTTGGCTGCCCAAGCGTGGCATAGCACCCCAATGGTTTAGATTTTGATTTTTGCTTCCGCATTTGTATTTAGTCGTTTAGTAAGAAAAGTCTTTTATTTTGGTTTTTAAGTTGGGGGTGTTACAAGAAAGGAAAACTAAGCCCAGATTTATTGGCCCCTACGAAATCTTAGAAAGAGTCGGGAACCTGGCTTACCGCCTCGCATTGCCGGCCAAACTGGACCGAGTACACAACGTGTTCCACGTGTCGCAACTAAAGAAATACGTGCACGACGCAACCATGTCCTCCAACCCGTTAAGTCTAAGCTTCGAGGACGAAGCTTCTTGTAAGGGGGGAGGGTGTAACACCCCGTTAAGGCTAAACACTAACCTGTTATTTTTGTGTCCAGTTTCGTATCGTGTTAACGGGTCGTGTCGATAATTGCCAGGTCTAGTTACCTCTTAGCCTTAACCAATTTCCTTGGCTACTAAGGTTCTTCTCTAAGATTCTCCTTCAATTGATCTCCCTAGGCTTGGTGGTGGGGAATTCTTTTGCTAAGTTTCCTCGGGGAATGTCTCGCATGGTAGGATTAATCGTTGCAAGGTTTCTAAATGCTTTCTAATCCCTATATATAGATACAGGAGTCCTAACTAGAATCTGAATAGTAGAGGCCCACTTTCCCTATTCCTAACAGGATTAAAGACTTGATTAAGATAAGGGTCCATGATCCATTGCGGACCACACTAATTAATTAAGGAGAATTCTAGCACAATTAAATCCTTTTTAATTACTCTCTCTATCCCATTTTATGTGTCTTACTTTCCTTTTTAGTTTGTCCCAAAATGTTGTCCACTTTCCAAAATTGAACATCACCATCATTCTACTTTTTTCAAATTACCCTTCTAGCTTTTGCTTTCTTTATTGTTTTTATTTTCAAAAATGAAAAAGTGAGGGGCATAATTCGAAAGTGCATAACATTTACTTTAATTCATTAAAAAGCGTGCAAAAAGTAAATGAGACATCTAATTCGGGACGGAGGGAGTATATATTAACGAAATTAATTCCATATTTAGTCCGAATTTGGAGGCTGTAACACTGGGTGTTACACCCTCCCCTCTTACAAGAAGCTTCGTCTCCGAAGCTTAGACACAGGTGTAACACCCCGTGTTACGGCTTCTAACCCGAACAAATTATTTAATTACTTACCCTGAAAAGAGAATTAAATTCCATTAATTAACTAGTAAGGGTCCACCATAGACCATGGACTCTTATCCCCAAAACCAATCCCTTAATCTAATAATAAATATAATTAGCAAATTCATACCCTTCAGACCCTAATTAGGACTCTTAGATATATAAATAGGGACATAAGAAGCACTTAAAATACACACCACAATAGATATCACCGCACAAGAATTTCCAAGAATTCTCTTATCACCAACATAGGAGAAATCAAGAAGAGGAGATCTTAGAGAAAGACCCTTAATAGCCAAGGAATTTAATTAAGGCTAAGAGGTAACCCATGTCTCAACAAAACCTATTTTCTTCGCTATAATCTACTTCTTAGCTTCTTCTCTATGCTTGTGTCTAGATAAATCTTTTATGATGATGATGATATGATCTTGATGATTGATGAGACGATCTTATGTGTTGATCTTGATAATCTTGATGATTATAAGAGGATCTTGATATTTATGTGATGTTCTTGATAAATCTTGATGTTCTTGATTTTAAAGATAAACAATGATTTTGATGATATGAATATGATTAGAGCCCTAGATTGAACTGGGAATTTCGTATCGTGATGTTCTTGGTATATTTGGGTGGGATTTCGCATGTTCGGGTGTTATTTATGTTTAGATTAGAAGTCACGTTAGGATATGTTTAATATAATTCTTGGTTCTGATCCATTATTGACTACGTGGTATCGCCGTTTACGTTTAAAAGTGATTAAACATGGTTTCGGGTTCCACGAAAGATTCCGGGATTAATATATTGAAAAGAGTCAGTGGGGAGTGGGGGGTAGGTGGGGGTAGGGGGCCCGCCACCTACCCGTTGCCCAAATTGGCGTCGCCGGCAGCGGGCAGACGACTGCCCGCCGGGCACCCGCTGCCCGGAGACTTTTTGCCAGCGGGCAGCCGGTGGGTGGTCCTACACCTGCCGGCCACCAGCTGGATTTTTCCCCACTTTGGGTTGTTGGCTTCCCCGTTTGATGTTTCCCTGGCCCTCGTGGTGTCCCAACGGACTCCGTTTATCGTGTCTAAGTCTAGTTTGATGTTTTGGGTATCGTTCGTAGGATAAAAGAGTCTTGTGTATTGTATGCTAGTTGAATTGGTACCCCGCAACCTAGGTGAAGGATGTATGAACCACCTAGGACCATTCCTAGTATGTGGATGACCACGCATAGGTTTCATTATATGTTTTCTCCCCTCTCCCGATGTGTTAATATGAATCGCATGTGCTTGCTACGTGTTATATGTGTATGACTCCCCAATATTGGCTACGGTCAAATTGGTTTTACATGGGCTACAGTCCACCGATTGAGCTCGTCAACGGTGTGTAGGGCTACAGTCCACAAAGAGAGCCATGATCCACCGTTTGAGCTCGTCAACGGTGTGTAGGGCTGTAGTCCGCCGCTGAGCTCGTCAGCGGTCTTACAGGGGCTGCGGTCCACTGATTGAGCTCGTCAACGGTGTGTAGGGCCGCAGTCCACAAAGAGGGCCACGGTCCACTAATTGAGCTCGTCAACGGTGTGTAAGGCTGTGGTCCGCTGCTGAGCTCGTCTACGATCTAATGAGCTACGGTTCATCGATAGGCTACGGTCAACCCCTTCATGCTGCAGTATGAGGCAGGGTGCTGCGGGGCTGTGTTAGCGCTATATGCGCTAACCCTCATGTATGGGCATTCGATTTGTCCTGTGGTGCCACCAAAGTGTGCTTATATGATAAAGATGATTGATTGAAAGATGACATGAATGAGGTGAAATTAACTTGTGACCTTAAGATTCTTAATGATATCTTTATATGTTTGATTATAACTGTTAGAATGTGCTTATCCCCATCTGTCGAGTCTATTCCTGGTTTTAAAGCTAGAGTCTCCTAAGTATATATCTTTCTCCCTTAAATTATTTAAGTGGCAGTTTTTCTCCCTGATATATTAAATGGACATATTTACCCTTAAAATAAATATTTCATTTATTTTTCTTCTCCAACAAATTATAACCACGATTTGAAAAAATAAAATACATTAAGTGTTAAATTTAGAATATTTTAAAAATAAAAAATAAAATTTTAAAAGAAAGTTTGATCCAACCTTTCAAATTGGATCCAAAATCGTGAACCGACGGTTTCAAAATAAAACTCAAATCGCGATTATATATACTTATATGTGAGAGTCAATATAAATGCGGAAAAAAACATACATTATTTGCAAATATTATAATTCTAATTTAAGCTATTGCTAGTAGTTCTGATTTGAACCTCCGGTTCACGGTTTAGGATCCAATTTTTTCCAGTTTACGATTTTAATAAACGGAAACCCAAATATTGGGTTATGTTATGAATCATAACCGAAATTTTTTAATTTGATTGCTATAGTGTTTGGTTCAGTTCGAACCGAACCGTGGTTATCCCTACGTATAAGCAATAATTTGGTGAAGAAGAGAAATAAATAAAATATTTGTTTTAAGGGTAGAAATGTCCATTTAATATTATCAGGGGAAAAAATTGCCACTTCTATAATAATTGAGGGGGCAAATGTGAATGCATGAATAACTCAGGGGGAAAAAGTGCTATAAGCATATAACACAGGGGAAAAAGTGTCATTTTCCTATATATATATATATTATATATATATATATATATTATATATATATATATATTGTATTTTAATGCGTTGGAGTGGGTTACCAGCATTATTCGCTGAACAGATATATTTGGTTTTCAGGCACAGATGATTAGCCACCGGAGCGCACTAGAGGACCTCGGCTTAGATAGTTAGTCTTTTTTTTTCGGCCTGCGTGCCTTGATGATGTAATGACGTGTTTGAGGATAATTAGTTAATATAGCATGTGCATCTGAGTTCTCCAGCTCAGATGTGGCATAACACCCCAGACCCTTATATCCACATTCAATTCATGGATTAATTGAGTAATTAATCATATTTCATTTGAGGAATTAATTCTTAAAATTCCAATTTTAAATATTCATGGACTAGTGTAACACCCCCTAAATAAGGCCCAAAAGAAAGCCCTAACACATGCAGATTAAACAATAAATTAGCACAGCGGAAGATAAAATAGAAACTGGATAAAAGAAAATCCAATTCATGGGGTGTTATGTCACGTCTACCGAACTCGGTAAACGCTAAGGCGAACAATCTGCAAGTGTAAACATCTATCCCAAAACATTAGTTTAACTATATTGGCGCACAGACCACAAAAACAAGGATAAAGGTGCTAAGCTACCAAGCTCTAGACATCGCGCTCGTCTAAACATCACCTGAAAGATACAAAGATAAACATTGGGACGACGCCCGGTCAGTGATAATGCTGGTAACCCACCAATACCGTTAAGTATTATAGGTAGATATAAGTCATAAAACCATTTTCGAAACGGAATACATAAGTATATAAGTCAAAAGCCAAGATCAATAAACAACACAAGACTCATCACTCTCAAAGATAACACCGGGAACACATCCCAAAACACAAAGATTACCCACAACACAAAAGGAATAAGACTCACTCATGGCAACACATGCCCTTGTGACTACACACGTCACAAGAAAGAGAACTCACCACAACGGCTACACAAGCTCTCGTGACATCACCCATCACGAGTTGATATGCCTTCCTTATGTCCTGTTCCAACCTTATGGCTACCCCCAACCTTGTACCTTCATGCTAACCATTACCTCCAGGACCCTGTACTTCTTAGTCCAACCTTTTCCCTCCTGGGACCGTCGTCCCCCACCAACAATCCGCCTACAAGACCACCAATTCATAGTACACAAGTACCGTACATGGCGAAACACATGCCCGGATAACACATGTTATCCCCAATCACGGTGAACCTTTCTCGAAGAACACATCTCCATAATCACGTCACCGGCTACCACGAGGTCCGCTGCAATACTTTGGTTACTAGCGTCCCATACCACTAATCGTGCAATCCAGGTAAAGCACACACGCACCACTCACACGAGTCAAGCAACGGATTACAGCGAAGGTATGAAACCATAGTCAATCAAGGAATGGGTCACCACCCAACGACAACAACGATGTATAACACAAGTTAACATCAACCACACGGAAGATACGAACAACACACACGCTAGCATTAAGACAATAATCTAGCATGCTTAACAACGAGAAACTCAAGATAGTTCGAGGAACTCACAAGACACCTCTTGGTCCAATGAAACACAATGTTGAACACTTAGCACGATTCAAGACACCAAAGTCCTACATGGATACCTACAATATAGTTCTAAACCTACGAAACATCAAGAAGACGCTCAAATAGTTCCACAAAAGAACAACGGAAAGTCAAAGGATCAAATACCGAGACAACGAATCACGGGGAACAAATCCCGGACCAAACACCACCGTGTACCCGCGGGTGGACCCACGGGTAGTGCCCCACTCGTGGTTCCGCCCGCGGGAACATCATCCCACGAGGCCTGTACCCGCGGGTAGGCCGGCGGGTGGTGCCCCCGCCTGCCGTTCCGCCGCGGGAACATTCCTGTTCCACAATAAATTCCTTCGGGGATTTTCTTCTCCAAACACAAATTCAAGTCCAAAACATGCCAAATCTCACCCAATACAACAAAATGACTTGAACCATGGAAGATGCCAAGCAATGACACAAATGAACCCTAAACACAAGCTCTAGATATGCAATATCACAAGATAAATGCATAAACCCTCACATTCCATAGCAAAGCACAAGTAGAATCCAAGAAATCACATATAGGTAAGCAAAATAGGTTTTGTAGAGCATGGGTTACCTCTTGTAGACCAAAAGATTTCACTTAACACACCACAAGCTCCCCACAAGGCTTACTTCTCAAACCCACTTCAAGATCAAACCAAAAGATCATAAAGATCCTACCTTTAAGAAAAAGACAACTAAGATGGAACCAAAAAGACTAGATAAACTTAGATCTTACCCTCCTAGATGCCCAAATAGGTGGAAGGTTGAATCTTGAAAGCAAA
>NW_017617478.1:0-15225 GCF_001879475.1 Ipomoea nil
TAAATATCAGATCAAAAGTTATCATTCTGAATTAAATGAGGAGAGAGAAATGCACTCGAGTACGTGATATGGGCATTAAATGCCAGTCCTTTCATCTGACACGATCATGCGTGATCATGGGTTAGTGGATCGGTTTTCTCGGCCACACGATTTTCTCCACTAACATCATCAAACGGTTGGGTATAGGACTTTTCAAATAACCGTCTAATCTACGAGAGATGATGTCTTGACTTAATCCATAAATGTAGATTCATGATCCTCCATGAAACAATAAAAGTTTCGTGAAGTCGATTGTCGTTCTTTCATGTGTAAGATGTTTCGGAGATGTTTTAGAGATAGCAATATCTAGGAACACGAAACTTGGAGATGATTTTATTAGGCACACGAAACATAGAACATACATATCATAAAACTACATTTTCATAGGGCGATAGATGATCCCAGATCCTTCCTTCTTACTTGATCTTTCCTTTCTTCAGCTCAAGAGATCTCTGCTCGATGAAATCTTTGCCAAAGACTTCAATGGTAAGTAGGTCAATCAGAACAGAGTCTGATTCATCGTTGGTTTCTTCTTCTTCACTGCTGGGATCACTACAAGGGAGATCTCGAAGCCACATCACGTAATCCCTATCGTACAGGGGATTGTTGATGTAGGTTTCAATGCGATTCTTGGTTGACAAAGCATTAGATGGAGTGATTGGAGGTGGGGCTTCATTCGTAGCAGGACATAGGTTAATAGCAATGAGAGGACCCATTCGATCTTTCGAACTTTCTCTCATGACATAGATTATCACGAGCATATCTGATTTTTTTTTTAGCTTCCCTCGTTCACGTTTCGCATCATCCTTAGTGCTGGACACCATTAAGTACACAATATTCTTCCCTTTTTCATTTTCTTGGAGACTTAGATGGGTTTGAAACCTTTTTGAAGCAAGTCCTTTATATAGATGAATGAAGGTCACGGGTTGTGATGCCTTCAAGACGAGACATATTGGAATGGTAGGTCACTGAGACTCGAATCTTAGTAGCATTCAAGGCGTCATCGACTGAAGATAGAATAATTATTGTTTTCCGAGACAAGGATGGCTTCTTTCTGGATTATTCCTAACCCATTCCGCTTAGATCTAATATCGATATCTCGTCATAAGCTGAATCATAAACGATTCATTTTCTTGAAAAGAAAGGATACGAAACAAATAAAGTTTCAGACACGCATTGATAAATATAGACATGAGGCATAGAGACATTATTTCTTATTAATGAACTTAGGGGACTAGAACAGAGATTCTATCATACATAACAGTCCTTAACATAAATACGAAAGGAAATCTACTTCTTCTCTTTTCCTTTCAAGCTCTTGCTTGCCTCTTCTCTGGCCTTGAGCATTTTGCCCATCTCACGGTTTAACCATTTTGAGGTTTCTGTCCTATTGGCTGAAGAAGAAACAGGTCCATCTTCAGTATTCTCACTGAGTTCTGGCTCAACATCATATGTGCTCAGAAACATGACATAGTCTCTGTTAGCGTGTGGGTTCTTCCAATTGTCCTCAGGTGGAAATGTTCTTCTTTCGTGTACCGGAGGTTGATTCGCAAGAAGAGCATCTTCAGGATCATCTGCCAGAAAACCTTCATGGTGCTAAAATGGCTCACTGTCATATGAGACTTCCAGTGGAGCTCTCAGGCTATTTCTGGGGTAGAGATCCCCTTGTTCTTCTCGAATCTTTTGAGCAATTTCCTTTTGCCTCTTGGTGGCATATCTGGTAACTTGTTTTCGAGGAGGCATGGTGATTTTTCTTTTTTTTTTTTAAAAAAAAAAACTTGAAGTGTGAGAAGAGTGATTTCCATGCTTCGCGATCATATCCTTTTATAGCTACAAATTTGAAGATCACGGGTTTCAATTTTAGGTAAAATTAAATGACCATTCAATGCTTTTGCGGTTTTCCAATTCTCATTGATTTCATCCTTGACTATTTAGCATTGGATTAGACCATGTTGGTTCCGTAGTGACTCTTTGGTCTGGTCATATAATAAGACGAAACCAGTGATTATAGATGAGAAGTCATTACGAAGTAAATAAAGCTTCGCAACAATAAATAGAGGAGCTCCTAATATATATATATTATTTCCTTAGTTGAAAAATGGACACTTATTACACTTAGACATAATAATAATAATAATAATAATAATAACATGTGTCCAAGAAAACCACAAAGAGAATCAGTTCTTCTCTTTTTCCTTGATGCTTGGTCCATCTACAGAGTAGGGCTTTCTTCCTCAAATTCTCCAGCCAAACACTTTCTAACTTCCTTCTTCCAGTGTTAAGAGATACAAGGACTCTGTATCACTTTTAGGGAGAGGAAAGTGGGTCATAGGAATGTTGTCGATGAACTTCAAGAGATTTTTGTCAAAATCAGGGTCTTCAATGTCATTCTTCAGTTCTCGCAACTCTTGCTTTGAGTGACATGCAAGAATTTTACTCATTTTTTCTTGCTTCTGACCCTGACCTCTCTTGGATTTACTTCCTTCAGCATTCTGCTTTTTAGAGATAATGGATTTTCCGTTCTTCTGATTATCCATTTTGAAGTGAGATGATAAGAATGAGAGACTGTCGGTCCTTAAATAGCCATTTTAATATATCATGGGTCATCAATTTTGTTGGAGTAAATTATGATAACTTCTATGACCATAAAATTCCTCAATGCATTCATTTCTGTTTCGAATTTTAAACGTTCTTTCACATCAATGTTGCCCTCAATTCAATATGTCATTATGGACTTTTTGACTATACAGACGTTTGTAGTAGATGTAAGAATCTTTCGTTGGTCAAGATTGATATTATGACATAGATGAAAGCAATATGAGATTACGTGATTAAGATAAGACAAACCAGAAAGAGCGAGGATTTATTTGATTTTGCAAGAAAGGAAATGATAACATGCCAAAAGGACTGGCAAGAGATTAGTCTTTCTTTTCTTGCTGTTGGCAGTTGACCATAGAGAGGTAGATTAGAGCAAGTGGAGTGCTTGATGGTGAATAGTCGAAACTATCGCTTCTTTCGAGTACGCACTTCACATCCTTGTATTCGTCTAACTCACTGATAGTGAGAGAGGACACATGAGACACCAATTCAGTTGGTGGTCGAATTTGAACATGTGAAATGGTCCATCAGACTTTGTGATCTTTTGTGAATAGGGTACTAGCGAAACGTAGCAGGAGTTTCGACGTCAGATTTGCTACCCGTCTTTTTGATGAACATGATTCTCTCATTTGCAAACTTTCGAGCATGTTTCAAAGATAGTACTCCGTTTTGGCTCGTGAATCTGCTAGGATTTTGTCCAATTCTTTCTTTTGTTCAGCCAACTCAGATGGAGACAATGTGATCTCTTCTTTGTCAGAGTGTTCTCTGATATTGATGACCTTTTCATTGGTCATCTTTCGTGCTTCCTTCAAGTATTGCTCTCTACGAGCATCATATTTTTCTGATGCTTCGTCTATCTTCTCCTTTCCTTTTCCTTGACTCATACCTACAATAATAAAAAAAAAAAAAATTAAAACAAACTAGAATTCTATGTGAGATTAGTGTGAGCTTTTCATATGAGGGAAGCTGGCCTTTTTATAGTGGGAAAAAGGCGTTATTTTGCGTGAAGATATCTCCAAGATATTTTCACCCTTCTTTCAAGATATTTTCATTTTCTACATTTATTCGTTTCAAGATTTTTCTTTTGGAATCTTTCAGGAATCTTCTTGCACATGTCTTAGTTCATATGAAAGAGTATACGTTACGGATTCAATCTTTCGACTAAACCATTTTCGGATCATTCCAAGTTCATGTCGTAGGGATGAGAATCTATTCTCATTCAAGAGGCTTTGTGAGAATATTTGCCAATTGATCATCAGTATTGATGTATTCGAGCAGAATATCCTTCTTTTCAACATGATCTCGGAATGAAGTGATATTTAATATCAATGTTCTTGGTTTGAGAATGTAGCACTGGATTGTGTGTTAAGGCAATAGCACTTGTATTATCACACTTGATTCGAACTTCTCATGCTACAATTCCATAATCTTTAAGTTGTTGCATCATCCATAGTATTTGTGCACAACAACTTCCAGCTGCTATGTATTCAGCTTCAGCAGTGCTAGTAGCAATAGAACTTTGTTTCTTACTAAACCATGACACGAGTCTTCCCCCTAGGAACTAGCAGGTTCCAGAGGTACTCTTTCGGTTAACCCTACACCCCAGCAAAATCTGCATTTGAATAACCCAATTAGATCGAAGGACCCTTCTCTCCGGTACCAAAAGACCAACACTTTGGGTTCCCTTGAGGTATCTTAGGATCTTTTACGCCGTGCTTAGGTGGCTTTCTTTTGGTTTAGCCTGAAATCGTGCACATACCCCAACAACGAAAGAAATGTTAAGTCCACTCGCTGTGAGGTATAAGAGAGATCCAATAATCCCTCTATATTTTGTTTGACCCACATCTTTTCCCTCATTATTATTTCCATACGCAAAGATGTGTTCATTGGAATTTTGACAGATGTTTTTCCATCGATTCCAAACTTTCGCATTAAATCTTTCGTGTATTTTGCCTGATTGGTGAACATTCCATCAGGACATTGTTTAACTTGTAACCCAAGAAAGTATTTTAGTTCTCCCCATCATGCCCATTTCAAATTTTCCTTGCATGAGCTTTGAGAACTTATCACATAGTTCTTGATTTGTGCATCCAAAGATAATATCATCAACGTATATTTGCACAAGTAGGATATGGTCACCATCTTTGATACGAAAGAGGGTTTTATCAACCACTCTTTTCGTAAAACCACATTTGATAAGGAAATATGATAGAGTGTCATACCAAGCACGTGGTGCTTGTTTTAAACCATATAATGCTTTCTTTAAGTGATATACTTTATCACTATCAATGTCAGTTATCAACCCTGGAGTTGTTCCACATAGACTTCTTCTTCAAGAAGTCCATTTAGAAACGCACTCTTTACATCCATTTGGAACACTTTGAAGTTCTTATGAGCAGCATAGGCGAGAAATATTCGGATTGCTTTAAGTCTGGCAACTGGAGCGAATGTTTCATCAAAATCTATGCCATCTTCTTAGCAGTACCCTTTGGCTACTAGTTGAGCTTTATTCCTGACAATTACTCCATCCTCCACTCATTTTGTTTCTGAAACCCACTTGGTTCCAATTACGTTCTAATGAGTTGGTCTCGGGAACAAGTTTCCAAAAATTGTTTCGTTCAAACTGATGAAGTTCTTCTTGGCATGGCTAAAACCCAATCTGGATCACCCAAGGCATTTTCCGATGGATTTTGGCTCTATTTGAGATAGGAAGCATGCCATCATAGTTTCTTGCATGGAGGCCACGAGTTCTTACACCTTCTTGAATTTTGCCAATGACTTGGTCAGGTGGATGATCTCTCAACCATCTTAGATCTGGCTCGAAAGGTGTTGGTGGATTTTGTAGCGTCTATCTCAGGTATGTAGGTGAAACTTCTTCGTTAGTTGCTTCAGTCTGAACTTGTATTTCAGGTTCATGGATTGAGATTTGACATCTTTGATATGATGTGTAAAGATCTTCATGATCAGAATCATCTTCTCTTGCTTGACTAGGTTCAACTTCCATGCTCAGATTTTTGAGTGATGCATTGTTTTGTGAGATCTTTTCAGCACTTTCATCAAATTTGACAGTGAATAGATTCCTCAATGACCATAGTTCTTTTGTTTAGAACCCTAAATGTGTTGCTTACTGAAGAATATCCCATGAATAAACCTTCGTCGGCTCTTTCATTGAAAGCTCTTAAGTGATTCTTCCCATTGTTGGTGAATGAAACACCTGCATCCAAAGACGTGAAAATAACTAACAACCGGTTTCTTACCTTTCCATAATTCATATGGAGTCATATTATGAGCTTTGTTGATGAGAGTTCGATTCTGAGTGTAGGATGCGGTATTGATGGCTTTCGACCCATAAGCGTTTTGGCTGTCCTGAATGTGTTATCATGATTCGTGCAGCATCTTTCTAGGTTTTGTTTCTTCTTTCGGCTATTACGTTTTGTTGAGGAGTGCGTGCGGCCGAAAAGTTGATGGAAAATGCCATTTTATCCACTGAAGTCCTTGATGACATTGTTTACGAACTCTGTCCCTTGATCTGACCGGATTCTTACAATGCTAAGCTCTTTTTTCAATATGTAATTGCCTTAATAGATCTGGCAACACTTTCGGAGTTTCATTCTTCTTTTTTAGAAATTGTGTCCAAGTATATCTCGTGTAGTCATCTACGACAACTAGAGAATATTTTCGTCTACCCAGGCTGGCAGGATCAACTGGTCAAAACAAATCCATGTGTAGAAGGCTTAAGGGGCGAGAATTTGTGTATGGAGATTTTGATTTGAAAGATGCTTTAACCTGTTTTCCTTTTTGACATGCATCACAAATTTTGTCTTTGACATAGGTTACTTTTGGTAACCCTTCCACAAGATCTTTCTTTGATAGCTTGTTGATGGTTTTGAGATTTAAATGACTCATTTTGTTGCGCCACTCCAGGCTCAAATATGCATTACTAGTAGCAACAAGACAAATGTTAGTTTTACAAAGTTCCCCAAGCAACTACATACATGTTTTTCTTTCATTTTGCTGTGAGAACGATGTCACCATCTTCATTGCTAATGACTTTGCATTCATCTTTGGAGAACTCCACTTTATAGCCTTTGTCACTAAATTGACCGGTGCTTAGTAGATTGAACTTGAGTCCTTCAACGTGTGTAACATCTCGAATGATTACTCCATTTCTAATGATGTGTCTTGTTTCCTTTCGTTTTTCCACCTGATTCTCCTCCAAATACAACTTTTGGTCCATCAACTTCCTTTGTAATTGCTCAAGTTTGATTTGTCTCCGGTCATATGTCTTGAGCATCCACTATCAACAACATATCATATGACCTGTTTTCCCTGAAATAAAAAATTATGTAACTTTAGGTACCCCTTCGGTCTCGGGTCCTTGAGGGTTAGTAGTCAATTTTGGGATTCACATGAACTTAGAGTTGGCATAACTCATCCTTGGTCCTTTGTACCCATTAGATACTTGATCAGCATAATAAATCTTAGCAAAATTTTTGGCTTTGGTATGGACTTTGAAAATAGTCACCAGGTGGATTGCGATACTGCTTAGAATAGTTGGTTTGTTTATGCGCTATGAATCTTTTCAAATTTTGCTTTTTATAAAGGTTCGAGATAAACAAGTTAATCTTCTTTAGATGGTCCACTCCATCTGTTGCCCTCATTGTCTTCTTAGTGACCTCTTGACATGCATGTCTGTTTTCGTTCTTCTTTCAGATTTCCTCGTAGAGGATCCTTTCGTGGATACTTAGAACGATTTTGCCTCTGATTTATATTCGATTTTACCTTTCGTTTGGTTATTCCTTGTAGGCTGATCTTTTTGATAGTATAGACTAGGTCTTTCCTTTCGATACATTCCTTTTGACATGTGTTATGCCTAGGATTGCCTTTCAAGGAATTTCCATTCGGAAGTTCCACAACTCGTTGTACAGCCTTTCCTTTCGGTTGGCTTGTTTGTTGTGGTTGATTACGATTGTTAATATGTATCATTGGCTCAGACATTTGGGTCGGGCGCTTGAACAAATGCAGGACTTAAAACTTTCATGTGAGTAATTATCTGTAGATTTGTTCAACAAAATATGTGAAGGGGGAGCTGAGGTCATAACCAATTCCAGTTCTTTCCTCTGGCGGTTTTAATCCATTCACCAATCGATCCATTAGATTAGATGATTTGTTAAACGAATCAAGAACCTCACGCAGATATTGCTCCCGCAACTCTCTTTCTGTACGCTGCTCCTTTAAGAAGAAGAACTTGTTTTTCGAGCTGATCTTTTGCGATGGCTAGCTTGATGTTATCGATTCTAACTCACTGTAGCTCATCGTAGCTGATCAATAGTCGAGAGTTTTCTTCTTTTAATTTGGAGTATGTGTTTTTGATTACTTTGAAATCTATCATCATCTCAAAGATAGTTTCATTTGGATTTCCTTCATTTTCTAAAACTGGTCTCTATTTGAGTAGACGAGGAAGTTTGAGAGTTTACCTCATCACCATTTGCCATTAAACACAAATTATCTGCTTTTTCTTCCTGACTGAATAGACAGAAAAGGCCCTTCTCATCTCCTGAACTTTCGCTCTCTGAACTTGAGCTTGAGGTGCTTGTTTCCGGTTGAGCTTCTCCAACTGGTTTATTTACCACCGTTGCATTCTTCTTCTCTCGTGTGGAGAACTTGGTGATTCTAGTTTTCCACTTCTCTTGCTAGATTCAACAGCTTCTTTTGCTGAGCTTGTGCTGGTATCCAGGTCTTGGTATTTGCGGACTATGGGATGAAGACATTTTCTTTGAAATGTCCTGGCTTTCGACAATTACAGCATAGCACTTATGCATCCACCGTCTCTTGTTTCGATGGCTGGGGAGATCTTTTGTATTGCCTTCGGTTGGAGGAGTTTGGTGATCTTTGATGATGTTGAAAGTTGTTCTTCTTCATGAACCTTTTCATATTTCGTACAAACAAAGCAAAATGTTCATCAGATAAGAATTCACTAGGGTTAGAGTTTGACCTGTTTGATGTCGACATTTGTTGACTTGCAACCAAGCGATATTCCTTATTTCAGATTCCTCAGATTTTTTGGGGATCATGCTCAATTTGTAGGCCTTGAGTTCACTAAAGATTTTACTCGTGTTGGTAGTCTTCATGTCTCTATGATCTCTCATGACTGTCACTTTCATCTCCCATAACTTTGGAAACCCTCGGAGTATCTTTAGATTCTTCTCCTTTTTAGTTAGCTCCTTTTCGAGATCTGAAAGGTCACCCATAAGTTTTTGTGAACCTAAGCTCCATGTTGGTGATTGCTTCGTTTTGGCATCATTTTGAAGTCTTCAAACTTCTTCATGGCAACAGTGAGCTTGTTGTCCTTTTCTTGTTCGTCTCATTCTCCTAGACTCATGAAAGTATCCCAGATTTCCTTTGCCGTAGTGCATTTCCGCGAAAATAACGAGTCATCTAGTGACTTGAAGAGAATATCTCGTGCAACGTTGTTGAGATTTGCTCATGTCTTCTCATCTAAATTAAGCTGAGACTTCGGTTTAGGAATCATGACTTTTGGATCTGCTCCTTGAGCAGCCGCTTGTATATTCACCATCATAACGACGATAGGACCTTCTTTTATAACGTCCCACATTTCATTTAGATAGATTAAAGGCAAGAGGCCTAGAATGGTTAGCATGATCTCTTTCCATTTCTTTTCAAGAAAATACGTGTAAAGACGAAAAAGCAGTTTAACCTATATAGATTTGCAAAAGGGATCTACCAGGCAGTAAAGCAAAACGTTTACCATAAAATGTAACCGCTCTGATACCACTTATTGGTCCGCGGTAAGGTCAGAAGAGAGTCTAGAGGGGGTGAATTGACTCTAATCGATTTTTCAAAGTTGCTCCTTTCGGAGCGATGCACAAACGGAATTAAGGTTTCGTCTTAGATATGTTTTGCACACTTTCGTTAGAAACTCTTTAGCGTTTGGTCGATGTGATATGCATTGCACGAAAGCAATAAAGCAATAAATAAAGAGATATGGAGAGAGAGATTTTATAGTGGTTCGGCTGGTAAACGAAGCCTACTCCACTCTTCTTTACAAACTCGTGAAAGAGTTTGCACTATCACTCCTAGTACAAAACTACTGCAAGCTGGCTTCCTTGATCACTAAGCTGGACAACCACTTGATAGGTTTTTCAACTCGTCAAGTTTACTCCCGCCTCTATCAACCTTCTTCCTAAGAGTTGAGATGTTGGAAAAGAAAATCCAGTGTTTCTCCAACAGGTTGAAGCCTTGTCTTGATATCTAGATGAATCTTCACTTGAGAAAATGCAAGACTTCTTCAAATTGTGAAGTGTGGAAATGGATGAGCCCTTTGAAAAACATCACAAAATCACTAGTTATGAAAAGCTTTTAAGAGATGAAACTGTTTGAATAGCTTTTCTTTGGATAGCAAGAGTGAAAATAACCAGGACCTTCTTCAATGGTGAAGAGAGGTATTTATAGGTGGAAAAATTCATCCGTTGGAAGGAGATGGAGATTTCAAACCTAATATCCAGTGTGTATTAACTAGTGGGGCATCAAACATTTATTGCACTTGTACTGTATAGCCGTTGGAGCCAAAAACCATTATGGCTTTTGTCCTTGTTCTCTGACAAGGTGGTACAAGTCTTTTAATGCTCCTTGGTCTTTTGTGAAAATCATTCGACCATCTTGTTATCTTCGTCATCTTTTCGTCTGCAATCATCTTTCGACCATCTTGTTATCTTCATGTTTTCAAGTAGACCTATTATGCTAGTCTCAACTAAGATTCGTACACCTCATAGTTTAATCAATCGTTGAGTACAATAGCTTTCAATTGTCACAAGAGTCCTAACTACGAAAGGAAAAATAGGGTTCTAGCAATCCTAGTCAGTTTGGTATCATTAAATCTAATTACATTTGTTCCTAACAAACTTTATATATTTTATAAAATATATAACCGAGATTAATATTCTTTCTATATACTGAGTCAGTTTGGAAACATTTTTCATTTTTAATCAATTATTTAATAGTCATTTCTATTTCAATTGGACTAAAATTTCGTGTTATTTTTATTCACAGTCAATTATTCTTTTTTATACATATTAATTAATTAATTATTAATAATAGTTTATTTTATATTTCCACTAACTTTACATTTTATAAAATATATAACCAAGATTAATTTATTTCCGATCTCGACAAAAACGTTGTTGAATGCAAACTTCATTTTACATTTTTTATTAATACATTTTATACCAGTAATTTTTATATTTTTAGTAAATTATTAATATTCAAGTATAAATATTCATTTTCCTTTTCCTATTGGCCTAATTTCCAAGAAATTTTTTATATTTTCAGTAATTTATTAATATTCATTTCATTTTTATTTTAATTAAAATATTAATTTTCATTTCATTTTTTCCATTTGAGTCAATTTCGAAGCATTTTTAATTTCAGTTAATTATTAATAGTCATTTCCTATTTTAATTGGCCTAAATTTCGTTTCATTTTTTAGTCTCAGTTAATAATTATTATTCTAATATTCATTTATATACTATAATTTCACCTTTGAACACGGTGTAGATAAACTAATAAAACAAATGAATATTCATAGTAATATAAAACCATTAAATCTTTCCATTCAAACAAAAGACATAAATTTAAAATTTTAAATATAAAATCTATACTCTAAAAACAAATAATCCATACTCTAAAAACAAAAAATATAAAAACATTGATTTTTATAAGAATTTAATTACAGAAAATCAAGTTTAGGTCAATAAAAGCAAAAAAACACTAAATGGTATTTTCAAGCATGCACATACACTAAATGGTACATTCAATTCTTTCTCAAAATCAGAAGAAGTATCTTCATCAGATGAAGAGGAACTACTTTCCACCACCTTCTTCTGAATCTTGTCAT
The DNA here is from genome assembly GCF_001879475.1 of Ipomoea nil. Classification (NCBI taxonomy): domain Eukaryota; kingdom Viridiplantae; phylum Streptophyta; class Magnoliopsida; order Solanales; family Convolvulaceae; genus Ipomoea; species Ipomoea nil. Next base: position 11,552 of record NW_017617478.1, read on the forward strand.
TGATCTATTTTTTTTTTCTCTGTAACTTGTTTAAAGTTGAATCCTTTCTCTCTGTTATTTATTTATTTATTATTTATTTTGCGATGGGCTTCTCGACCGCATCTTTCACTTCTCTCTTAACTACAAAGTCACAAAAAACATTGAACTCGGGTAGTATCCCCTAGTGACTCCGTAACCATTGCATGCACAAATAACAAAAACCATGCCTGGAAATAAAATAAAATATATAAACATATTATAAAATTATTGTTTTAAACAAAGCAATAATACGAAAAAATTACATATAATACAAAATTTTAAAACAAAACAATAATTAAATACTATGGAAGGTCAATTATAGAAAAAAATACACGAAAAATGACTTTTTCTAAAAAAATTAAACCTTGTTTGCATCGGCTTAGTCGGAGGCTCGGAGCAACTATAGCTGATCTGGAGTGGCATCAACTCGGACAAATCCATAATAAAGAAATTGTACCATTAATTTGAAATATGCATATTAGTTGAGTGGTTATTGAACCGCAATGATTAAATTGATAAAACGGTGATGAGAGAGTCACCTGCAAGGAAAAAGAGGGATGCAATGTATTTATAGGTGAAAAAATATGAGAATTATGTGATGGCCGATGGGTAGGTTTCAAATCGATAGGGACATTAATCACTATGATCAGTCTTCAATCCACTAGAAGGTATACATGGAGAGCATGCACTCTTTGGTAACTGCGCGCTAATCTAATTTTATATATATATATATATATATATATATATATATATAATATATAATATATATAAACATATATGTGTTGTGTGTGTGTATGTGTGTGATTGTGTATGTGTGTGTGGTATATATAATATATATATATATATATATTTTGTATGTATGTAATGTATGTTCAGGGTTCTGGTGCATTTAAGTGTTTTCCGGTGCGGTTGTGCGGGTGATTAATTTCGCGACTTTTGTATTTAAATGTGCATGAGTCTTGTGCTTAATGTGCATGAGATTTGTGCTTAATGTGCGTGTGTGTAATGTTTAATGTGCGTGAGTTTTGTACTTAATGTGCGTGAGTCTTGTGCGTAATGTGCGTGAGTTTTGTGCTTAATGTGCATGAGTGTGTACTTAATGTGAGTTGTTGTAGAAACTTTAAAGTGCATGAGTTTTATGCTTAATGTGCTTGAGTTTTGTGCTTAATGTGCGTGAGTCGTGTGCTATTGGAGTATTATATGATTTTTTAAGGTTCATATAAATGATTTTTAAATTTACATTTAGTTGCAAATATTTATATTTTGTGACCCTACTAGTTTCCTTTTTGTCCTAACTTTAACTATTGCATTAATTTTTATTTTTTTGGTGACGAAAGAAATTTATAGATTCATTATTTGAGGGTGTATATTCAGTAAATTCAGCAATTAAATTTTATTCCTTTGTAATTGAATGCAAATTACACATTAGAGAATAAACTGCACAACGAAGAGTGTATGTCACGACTTCGGAGAAGGGAGTGTTAACAAAAATTGAATTAATGACATTTAAATATAAGAATTATGTTCTACTCATAAAAATTGTATTTCAAATCTTTTCAAATATTTTTGTTTGTTTTAGGATACATTCCTAGTCTTACAAGTAAAATATATAATATATATATATATATATATATATATATATATATATATATATATATAAGTTGTGGTTTTTGTCTCAAGAATAATATATTATTGTCGCAGTTTGGTTCATATTACATGTTTGATTAGTACGCATCCTAACACGGCCTTTTAATCAGATGAATCCTACAGTTGGATAAGTTCCTTTTTTTATTTTAAATGCATTCGTGTATTTGTGAAAAGCCATTTCATGATTTTCATAAATTATGTAATCCTTTCAAAATTCATTGTGTTATTCACATTCTCTTCTACTTAAACGGGAAATGTTGGGCATATTATCTTCTTGCGTTATGGTCATTACAAAGAGAGACTTGTACGTGATTCAGAAGCTGGAATTGAGTGTTTGGAGGAGTTTTAGGGGTTTCAAGAAGACCGTCTCAAAATAGCTAGAGTTGTATTTAAGGAAAATTGTATTCTCCCTCTCCTCCTCATTGCGAATTGCTATTCAAACCAATGTTGGACTCTAAATTTAAGATTTCCTAATTAATGAGGGATTATCATTAGAGTAATAAAAAGAAATTAATTATATATATATATATATATATATTATATATATATATATATATATATATATATATATATATTAATTATTATTCTTTTATAATAAATCTGTATCTATATATATATATATATATATATATATATATATATATATATCAAAATCCTCCTATTTTATTTTCCCGCCAAATAATTAATGAAGCTTATTTGGTAAAGAAATGTAAAATGTAAATTAACTAAAATCTAATTAATTGGTAATATTGCACAATTGGTAATATTATGTATGGTATTATATTCTATAATAAAATATGCATTAAATACATAGGCTTTAATTGTTAGTAACAGATGTATTTATATTTTGATGATACCAAAGTTACTAGGAAAAGTAGACCCTCTTTTAACTCTCGTTATTTTGCATCTTTTGTGTTAAACGAAAGTAGTCACAACTCACCATGTGATTCGTGCTTAGTAGCATATCTACACAAATCAGAGTTGTATTTAGTCAATTAGGTCTGATCTACAAGAAAAAAAGAAGATCAAGAGAAGACCGAGAGAACAACTTAGACCGAAACATGGAAGGGTCTAACTCTCGTGTAAACGTCAAATGATAAGAAAGATCATTTGACTTAAAAGTAAGACGAAAGATAAGGACAATCTTTCGATCTAGAGACAGAAAGTCTAAGTCAGACTTGAATAGACAATTTCTACACGTAAACAAGAAGAATGTTTGTCTATGTCTCACAGCTGGGCAATCATCCAAGACAAAAGGAGTCCTAGGAATGAAATTCACAAAAACCAAGAAGCATTAAATGATCGGTACCTTTGTCAGTGAAAAAAGACAAAAGGACAAATCAGTTTTGCCATCAACGGCTACACAGTACAGCCGAATTAAATGCTTCATATCCCGTGGTTATTACACGTTGGATAATAGGTTCGAATTTTCATCGCCCTCCAAAGGATGAATTTTCCCTCACCTATAAATACCCCTCTTCACAACTGAAGAAGATGCTGGTTTTCACTCAATCTTCATCTACAAAAGCTTTGTTAACAAGTGCTATCCAAAAAGCTTTCAAACCAGTGTGTTGTTGTGAAGGTTATTTTTAAGAGTTTATCTAGACTTCAACCTCTCACAACACAGGAAGGCTTGCATTTTATAATCGAAGATTCAAGCTTATCAAGTCAAGGTTTCACACGTTGGAGAACATCATCAATACTTTCCAACCCTCAACTCTGAAGACGACGTTGATAGAGGCGGAGTAAACTCGAGGATTTGAAAAACCTATACAATTAGTTGTCCGGCTTAGTGATCAAGGAAGCTAGCTTGTTTAGTTTGTACTAGGAGTAATAGAGCAAACCCTTATACGAGTTGTGGAAGAAGAGTGGAGTAGACTTTGTTAATAGCCGAACCACTATAAAAATCTCTCTCTCACTCTCTCCTTACTTTCGTTTACCTATCTATTTGACATTGCATTGATACTGCCAAACCCTAAGTTTTTTCGTAACTAAATTGTGCAAAGTTT
>NW_017617480.1:0-2113 GCF_001879475.1 Ipomoea nil
GGGCGAGGAGAGGGCAGGCGAGGGGAAGGGGGAGCCCGGGGACCGAGGGGAAGAAGGAGGAACCCCGGAGGACGAGGCGGAGGAGGGAGGGAGCACGCAGAGGGGGGGAGACGGGGCGCCCCCGGAAGGGGAAGGGGGGGGCAGGGCGGGCGAGGGGAGGGGGGGGACCCCAAGGCGGGGCGAGCGGAGGGGGGAGCCGGAGCGGCGGGGCAGAAGCGGGCGGCGGCAGAGGGAGACGGGGGGCGGCGGGCCACCGGGGGGGCGAGCAAACGGGCGAGACGAGCGGCGGGCGGCCGGGGCCGGGCGGCGGGCAGAGGACGGCGCGGGGCGGCGGGCCACGGGGGGGGGCGAGCAAACACGAGGAGGAGCGGCGGGCAGCGGGGCGGGGGCGAGCGACCCCGCGGGGGCGAGACGGGGCAGGGGGGGGCCGGGGCAGAGAGAGGCGCGGACCGCAGGGAGGGGCAGGCGAGGGGGCCGGGGCGCCAACAAAGGGGAGGGGGGAGAGGGACGAGGGGGAGGACGAGGGGCGGGGGGGAGGGACGAGGGAGGGAGAGGGGGGAGGGGGGGGGGGGAGGGGGGCGGGCCGGAGCGGCCGGAGCGGGGGGAACGGCAGAGGCGCGGGAGAACGGGGGCGGGGGGCGGGCCGGAGCGGGCGAGGCAGGCCCGGGGGGGAAAGCGAGAGGGCGGAGGAGAGAGCGGCAGGCGCAAAAGGGGGCGGAGAGCGAGAGAGAGCGCGAGAGGGAGGGGAGGGCAACGCGGGGAGGGGGGACCAGCAGCGCGCGCGGAACAGAGAGAGGGGCGGGCAGGCACAGAGGACGAGAGCACGGGAGCGCGCGAGAACGGGAACGGAGAAGGAGAGGAGGGCCCGGGCGGCCGGCGGCCAGGAGGCAGGGGGGCAAGGGGACGAGGGAGACAGCCGGGCACCGGGGGGCGCGAGCCCAGGGGGGCAGAGCACCCCGGACACGGAGGAGAGACGGGGGGAGGGAAGGAGAGGGACCGGAGGAGAGAAGCGGAAAAGGGCGGAAAAGCGGGGGGGACAGGGGGGAGCAGAGCCGAAGGGGGACCCGAGGAAAAGACGCGGAAGACCGGACGGGAGGACAGGAGGCGGGAACGCGAGGGACCGAGGAACAGAGGACGCAGGAAGCGGAGGACGCGCGCGGGGAGAGGGGGAAACCGACACAGAACGGCCGACACGGGACCCGGCCCAGGCAAAACCCGGCCCCACGGAGCACGGCAGAAGAAGGCAGCGACGCGAAGGGAACGGGCGGAGAAACACGGACCAGAAAGACGAGAGCAGGGCACCAAACAGAAGGCAAGCAAGGACGCCAGAGCCCGCCACAGACGACCCCGGGACCCAAACCGACGACACGAACACAAGGCGCACAGGCACGAAGGGACGCGGCCCGGCGCAACAACAGGCCCCACCACCGCCAGCAAACGCAAACGCAGACGGCGCCCGACAAGGGGCAAAGCACCGACCACCCACGGGGCGGGAGAAGAGGAGCCGCCGGCCGAGAAGAAGGGAGCCGACCCGGGAGAAGAGGGGGGGGAGGAGAAGGCCCGGAGGAACGCCGCGGAGAGAGAGCCGCGGGCGACGGCGGGCACGAGGCCGAGCGCGGGGGAGCCACGAGGGACCCACGGAGCAACAAGAACCGGGGGGCAAGGGGGAGAACCGCAAGACACGACGACGAGAGAGAGGCGAGCCAACCCACGGAAAGGCAGCCAGGGACGAAGAGGGCCGGCAGCGAAAACAAGGAACGGCCACCGGCGGGAAGACCAGAAACGAGGCCGCGAGCGGGCACGCGGCGCGCCAGAGCGAGGCCCCACCGAGGGAACCAAGAGAGAAAGAGGCGGGGCGGGCCGCAACGGCGAAGCGCGAAAGGCGCGAGGGGGAAGCAGACCGCGGACCCGCAACGAGGCGGACGCCAGGGCGCGAAGCGCGAGCGAAGCCAACGACGCCAACGCGGAGGGCAGGAACAAAGACGAAGAAGAAACACCGGAGGGGGCACGCCCGGAAAAGAACGAGAAACGACACCGGCACAAGGCGAACAACCCGACCAACAAAGACCGCCCCGGGGAAACAACGAAGCGAAGCCAAGAAGCGGCCCGGGCC
>NW_017617481.1:0-18766 GCF_001879475.1 Ipomoea nil
CTGTACACCCCTCCCTCATCACTTTATCAGCCACCTCTTCCAAAATGATCTCAGCAGCCTCCAAAATGGCCTCCTGCACCATGTGCTCTTGTTCTGAAATGCTCAGTTAAAATTGCCCACCTTTTTGCAGCTTCAGGCTCTCCATCTGCCAGAGCTACTGAGCTCAGCCTCTTAGAGGCATTCTCACAAGCAAAATGGAATGCTATCCCCATTTATTGCTGAGACCAAAGGCTCTTGAGAGGGGTTCTCACAAACATTTTTACAAACAGCTGGGGGTCAGAACATAACTCCTCCCCAGTCAATCCATTCCTCAGACACCATCACCCCAGACCACCCCTCCTTCTACAGCCTCTCAAGCTGTGTCCAAACCGTCCACAAGAGACACAATATTGTGGAACTCCTTCTGCCTCAACCACCTGCCAGAATCCAGACGAGCTCTCCCCTTCGCCCCTAATTTCAATCCAAATTCGATCACATAGGGGTTTAGATGCATCAAATTCGACTCTAACCCTTGCAACATTCGGCCTAGTTCTCCTTGTTGTGGCAGAGTCTAGGGCCACAACTGCTCCAATCGGCGCACATATTTGGGAGAGCATTTCGAAGTTAAACAAGTGAATGGGGAAAACGGAAGCTGAATCCATACCAGAGCCATTGGTGAGTCCCGGTTAGGAAAGAGGTGCTGCTCGGTTCCACCGAGAAAGCCACAACCGGCTCTCCGTCGATCATCAGCTGATTCCGCAACCATGCCCTTCTGCACTCTTCTTCTGATGCAAATCTAAGGAGAATACTCCTCTGAGTTAAAGATCCTATCACCAATTCCCTTTCTGGTCTCAGAATCGATTTTAACCTCTCCCGTACATAGTCCAGAGGCGGACGTTTGTTCACAAAGCGGCCAACCAATGAGACTCTCGCTTCCATATCTTCTAGTCTCAGCCAATCCGATTTCGTAATTGATACAATCGGTCGATCCTCCTTCATACGGCAAGGAGAGCCATTCCGATCTGCCTTGAACCTTCCATCTCCATTTTGACCTATTTCAGGAAATAGATCCCCAATCGGCCTCCACCGGACTCCAGACGCTCATTCCAACTCCTCCACTGTGGACGCGAGTCTGGACTGTGCAAATCCGGCGACCTAACCGTCGTCGGAATGTCGCCCGCGGCCGCCGTAGACATTTATTTCTATCGCTTCGTCGTCGGAATGTTGCTTTTTCTTTAAACTCAAATTTTTTTTTAAACATTTTTTTTTTTTTGAAGCCCTTTTCTCTTATCTCACTTTCTGTATATAACACTAGCACAACACTTACATATATATACAGGATGGAAGCATCTATTATGCCTCTTCACATTAATTCACATTTATGTCTATTAACTTATGGCTATTCACATACCTGCCTGTTCATATCTAACAAGTATAAAGTCATACAACACAATATTAGCCTCAAATATCAAATGAAATACTTAAAATACGTATGTTAGAAATAGAAGTTAAGAAGGTAATACAATTAAGATTTAAAAAGGTTATAAATTTTATATTTTTTTCAAATCTTTCAAGTTCATCTATATTTTCTTCAATTGATATGAGATGGGTTGATTGCCAACCTCAACCAATCTTGTGCATGCAAGAGCCTCAACGATTTTTGGAGTTAGAGAATTCCTAAAGGCATCTAGTACGTACTCATTGATACTAAATGGTGATTCAGATGCAATTGTAAATATATGTAAGGAAATTTGGCTTTGGGTCAAGGAAACAGGAAACAAGGATAACGAAAGAGTTGGTCAAAGTATATTGACAAATCCGTTGTAGTCTAGTTAGTTAGGATACTCGGCTCTTACCCGAGAGACCCGGGTTTGATTCCCGGCAACGGAATTATTTTCACGTTATCTTGGCCAGCTTGATGAGCTTCTGTAGAATCCTTAGATGTTGGGAAGACTGAATTGCAGTGTTTGATGATCAACATGCATATGAATTATTATTTCTTCAAACTGAAGATTAAGATTTAAGAAGAATATTATAGCAGTGAATTTTGTCATAAGAATACTGAACATACATATTGGATATCAAGTATTGGTGTATTGGATTTATATATGTACATTTGACATCATGTATTGAGCTACAACTAATATATATCCTCATTTATATTACAAAATTTATTGAGATTAATATGAGCAACTAGCAATTCCTGATTTCGGAGTAACGGAGCTGATGAACAGCGATGAGAAGTAACTGAAACGAGCAGTGCATTCTCAAGTTCTCTAGATAAACCTCGGCTAAGAAGTGAAATGATGTAGTCATGAAGACTGCATCACATGGTAGTGTAATTGGCCCATCGCTTGGAAGTCCAAATTCTTCTTCAGACATACTTAAGAGTTGCCTAATGATATGATTCTCGGAGATATGATAGAGGGACAACAAACCGCTTCTGATCAGCCAGTGTAGATAGGAAATGACCCTTGTAACTGTACTGCAGCTATCTGAATCATCATATAGACTTGGAAATGAAATCCTCTTTCTTCGGATGGCAGCAAATTTCTGCCATCTTCTGGCAGCTTAATGAGCTCTTTGAACTGATCATGATGATATTAACTTAGAAAATAGAGAGAAAGATTGGATGGAAGAGAATAAGATTTGTAGAAACCTTGGAAATTGGGTAGAATGAATTTCAGTGTTTGATGAATAAGGAAATGATCTGATCTATTTAAAGTGATGAGGAGGCTAAGACAGTCTTTAAGCTGTTGAGGAGGCAAAACCACATGATTGACACTGAGGAACCACATGGTTAGTTGTATGGGCCTTTTTAGCTTCAACCCCAAATATATATATATATGGGATATATCTAGAGTGTGGCCATACATAAATGAGGAACCACATGGTTATGCTTACCAAATGGCCAAATTCCATTTAATTTCTTCTCTCATTTGGCTAGTTTTCTTGGAATGACACAAGTAGTTGAGCTTTCTCTATATGTTCAATTTCATTGATGCATGTGGGGGAATGATGTTCAAAGGCAGGTCTTTATCAACAAAGTTGTATGTATAATTTCATGATGACAAAAATGTGTGGTAATGTTTCTTATCTTTAATTTCTAGCTGGCTGCCCACCCATCTAAATTATTTTCTCTTAGCCACTCAATCCACCTCCCAAACGATCTATATAAACACATATAGAATTGAATTGGTATTCACCCCACTCAAATATTTCCTACCTTGGTTTCTGCATTCTAAAATTGTTTCTATAGCATCTGGTTAACAGTACTGCCTCTGATCTGCTTAAAGAAGATCGAAATTAAACATCCCAGAATATAATGGCGATTAGTATGACTCGCATTCTCCGTGCTAAGCAGGGCCTCAGAAGTCTTCTTCAAGAACAAACAGAGAAAGTGAGGTTCCTAAGGGGCACTTTGCAGTTTATGTTGGTGAGAGCGAGAAGAAGCGTTTTGTCATTCCAGTTTCCTACTTGAAGGACCCTTCTTTCCAAGACTTGCTGTGCCAAGCTGAGGACGAATTTGGATTTGATCATCCAATGGGTGGACTCACAATACCTTGCTTGGAGGATACCTTTCTTCACATCATCTCTAGCTCGAGTAGATCTTGAGAGACTACAAACAGCTTAATTAGATTAATTAGTGGAGACAAATTTTTGTAGAAAAGATCAGATCAGAGTTTTATTGTACAGTTACTTGTTTCCCTTAGCTTTTTGGTTGTCTCCCCAGGATAATTCTTGACAAAAATACAAACAGATTATTTTAATTAGGAGAGAAAATTTTAATTTTGCACAAGAAAGATCAACATTTATTTCTGTCCATCGATCTTCAGTTATATGGAGTACGTCCTAATTTGCTCTAAATAATGTCTATGTCTAAAGTCCAGTTGTGCCTTATGTCCATATGCTTGAAAAAATATGGACATTTCATGAATTTTCTGCAACAAATATTATGGAATAGCTAGAGATCCAAGTCCAGTGTCACAAGTAGCACTGAACCCTTTTGCTTTTGTAAAATATATGGCCATTTGTCATATATAGATCCATCTTGCAGGTATTTTTTTTAGGAGCCTCTTGAAACCATACTGCCATTTTAGGGAAAATAAGTAGAGATAAGCGTACTATAGAGGTTACTATACATAGAAGAAATTATATCCCATCCATATTCAGCCATATATATATTTATATATATCTATATATGAAAATGCATATTTAACAATGTTAGATCTAAATATAGTCTATAATAGAATCTAAGAGAAACCTAACCTCATAGTAGCGGAAGCTGAATTAGTGTTAATTTCCAACCATAGTTGATGTCCCCTTGTGGTGTGTTGCCGACCTTTTGAGTGGGTGGTAGGCATGCAAAGTAATGTAAAGAATTACCAGGTCTCTTGTGGGACACATCTTATATAATTTGTGGCATATTATTTTCTCTTAATTCACAAAAAAAAAAAAAAAAAAAAAAAAAAAAAGTTTAATTAGCTGTCCTAACAAAGCACCTAATAATTTGTTGTTTTTGTTTTTTTTTTTTTTTTGGAAAATATTTTCAAAGTTTGCAAATGAACCATTAGTTCTGAATACAATTCTCGTAATTATAATTAAGGAAATATAAAATGTAATTAAGAAATAAAATTACAAAATTGACTAAATGTGTATTCATAAATATTTAGGAATTTTCTTAAATACGCACATATACTTATGTACTATATATATTAATTATCTTATACATTTTAAGAAAAAGAAAAAATGTGAACGGGGATTGGATTGATGATAAAATAGAATCCTGGGTCGCGAATAGTCATTTGATTCATGAGGAAGAAAGAAAATTCTTGGTTCAGCTCGCCACCTTAACGACAGAAAAAAAGATTTCTATTGAGTCTGACTCATAGCAATCATTTATCAAAGAATGACTCTGGTTATCAAATGATTGAACAACCGGGAGCAATTTACTTAGGATACTTGGTTGACATTCATCAAAAGTATATATATATATATATATATATATATATATATATATATATATATATATATATATAGAATTAGATTCATATGAGAACCCATCTTTAGGTAGGAACATAGGAACTAATCGTAGCCTCTTATTTTACTCAATCGACGGTCCCTATTTTTTAATACGTTAATAGCTTAATTAGTTTTACTTCTTACGCTGAATGGATTTATTTTACGCCAATGGGGGGTAGTTTAGTATTTTGCCAATGCTAGTTAGTGTGTGATAGTAGGCTTCTATTTGCAGACGGTAAATTCAAATTTTGGTGGACTCCTTCATACACTCGACTACCGCATCCCATTGTTCGTCGTTCTCGCTCGCCTTACGTTGCTTCTGTTCTCAAGATGGCCGACGTTCATGGTAGGAATCCCAAACGTCCTTGTCCGGCGACGAGGTCGTCCATAAAAGGTCGGTTTTTTTTTTTTTTTTTTTTTTTCATTTGCGTTGTATGCGCTAGTATGAGCTATTTGCTGTGTTTTTTTATCATTCTACTTTTGTTTTCCGTCTATTATTGGGGGTGGGTGTGTAGTTGTGTAGGGTTTGGGTTTGTGTTCATTGTCGCCGGCCATGTCGTTTTTTCCCTTTTTCGATTCTGCCTTGTTTTAGAGTTGTTTGATTTTGTGATTTGCATTATGGTTTAGCTTGTTGCAAGCACGGTTGGCGTTCGGAGTTTGTTTGTTCTTTTTTTTTTTCTTTTCATCCGTGTTACCTGTCCTTTTTTTTTTTTTTTTTTTTAATCTGTGTGGGTGAATTTTTGATTTGGTATGTGGGTTTGTGGGTTGGTCATTGTGTTGGGGGTGTGGGTGTGCTTGTGGCTGGGAACTATGGGGGGCTATTTTTATTTTTATTTTTTTTGTTATGGTGTGCTTTGTACTGTTTGTGGTGTTGATGGGTGTGTCTAAGTCAGTTTGATTTTATGCTATGTGTTCGTTAAGTTGGTTTCGGTGGTGGGTATATGTCAATTTTTGCTTTTGTCCTTTTCTCCAACCTTGAGTTTGGGTTTGTTTATTGGTGTTAGTTAGTTTGTGCTGTGTGAGGACCTCAATGTCTGATTATGTGGGTTGGGTTATTGTGCATTTGTTTTTTTTTTTTTTCTTTATGCTTTCTTGGGTGTTTTAATGGGCGTTGTTCCCTTTCACTGCTGGCCGAACCGGAATTAGGGCTCACACTATTCATCCTAACATATGTTTAGCATTTGTCAGTAACCTAGGTGCACACTGTATCTTATTCTAGCTGCTTGGTAGTTTTTGCTGTTGGACACTATGGCACACAGATACCTTCCTGAGTGCACTCACACATGTTTCGCATTTCTCATACACTTGTCTTCTCCTGATTGTTGGTTTCTCTATATCATTTAGTTGACATTGTTCCGTTGTGCTCTTTGCCTTTTGATAGAAAGATTTGTTGTCTATGTTCCTTGATGATGAGGTTGATGAGCGTTATGGGGCTGTTGTGCGGAGGATTACCCGGAGAAGGATGCAGATGCGCTGGCGTGATGCACGTAACAAAGTGGATTATATTGTGGCGTCTTTGCAATGCGGCATATCGAGTCCTTTATGGGCGAATCTGTGAATGCATGGGATTGTGATCTACAAAAGGGTAATTCTAGGGGTCTTGATATGTTGAGAAGGTCTTATATGCGCCAGATTTTGGCGTATGAGATTAACGTTCACCGTTACGATAACATCTGTAGTGTAGTCGGATACCATGATGCCATCGAACAAAGATAACCAATGTGTTCTTGTTCCGTAGCTAGTTGGTTAATATAATAGTTTAGCTCTCTTGGTTACGTTCATGTACAGTGTATATGTTTTTTGTTAGCTTATCCTAGATTAATTTATACTTTTTTTTTGTGTAGACTTTTCCATCAAGAGTGGTGATTCATTCCGATAGTAGTGTCGGCCTTAATGGCACATACAGGTCAACGTTAGTGCACATACTGGTGTGTAGCATTTGACATATGCCTTTCTTTCCCCCGGTTATTAGTTATGGCACACGCGTAGTTCCATATGTGCACACAGAATTTTATCTCAGTTTAACCCCGTTACACAACAACTTCAGTGTATTTTTTAGAACAGTCTTGGCACAAACGTTTCCACAATAATTCACAGTGAGATGAATAATGGCGACATTTGGACTGGTTTCTGTTACACCCGCTCTGGCAGAGACATCTTCCCTATATTGCACACTCAGCTGAATTAGTGTTAATCTCCAACCATAGTTGATATCCCCTTGTGGTATGTTGCCGACCTTTTGAGTGGGTGGTAGGCGTGCAGAGTAATGTTAACCGTTTTGGCTCATACTTGACTCATAATGTGCTATATAATGTATATCCTATATTCTTTCAATAAAGGATTTATTTTAATTTAAGCACAGAATCTGGTTGACCAACAGTTTCTAGTTATTCATTCCAACCAAACTACTTAGATAGTAAGCATTGTCAACTTGCGCCACTTAATTTAAAGCTCGAATATATATATATATATATATATATATATATATATATATATATATATATATATATATATATATATATATATATATATATATATATATATATATATATCAGCAATTAAACTAGCAATTCTGGATTTATGCGCTCTTCTTGGTGTTGTGAAGCTGATGAACACCAATATGAAGTAACTGAGAATAGCAAGGCATTCTCAAGTAGTTCTCTAGTTAAACCTCGGCTAAGAAGTAAAATGATGTAGTCCATGAAGGTTGCATCACATGGTAGTGTAATAGGCCCAAGGCTTAGAAGTTCGAATTCTCACTACTACATAAATGGTATACTACGTCACTTAATAGACTTTACGATTTTTAAATAACCGTCGTCTAATATATTTCATTATACTACGTCACTTGACGGCGATTTTTTAAATAACCGTCGTATATACCTTAATTAATTTTTTTCGTCACTTTATAGACGGCGGTTTTTTAAATAACCGCCGTCTAATATATTTTTTAAAACTACGTCACTTAATAGATTGTGGTTTTTTAAATTACCGTCGTATATACCTTAATTATTATTTTTAATTGAAGTATATATGACAGTTATACAACTATCCGTTGTATATACTATATATTTTTAAATTTTTAAAACTTTTTATAGTATTTACTACAGTTTTACTTTTAACCTCCATATAGACTATTTTTTGTTGTTTTTTTGTATTTTTTTACGCCGTGTATGTTTATGATTATACTGTGGTTTTTTAACCGCGCCGTATATAGGTATCATACACGGCGGTTCTATAAAGTATTTATTTACAACCTCAGTCACTTACAGTACACTTTAAGAACGCCGTGTATGTGTAAAAAAAAAAAAAAAAAACAGCCGTAGTAGTGTCCTCTTCAGAAATGGAACCTCTTCTCCAGTGCCTTCCTCAGTGCTAGGAAACGACTGATCTTAATGCGCTGTTGAGGCCAATTTCCCGAGATGAAGTCAAGGAAGCGGTGTGGAAATTAAGCCCTGATAGTGCTGTTGGCCCCGACGGCTTCTCTAGGGCTTTTTGTAGGCATCGTTGGGATTTAGTACAAGAGGACATCTATATGGCAGCTTTGGATTTCTACGCAGGTGTACCGGTCCCTCGCGCAATATCTAGCGCTCAAATAGTCTTGATTCCCAAGAAATGCAATCCCGACACCTTCGCCGATTTTAGGCCAATATGCCTTTGCACTTTTATTAGCAAAATTTTCACCCGAATTCTGGTCACCCGTCTAATTGCTATCCTACCTAGGCTAATATCAAATGAGCAGTCTGGGTTTGTAGAGGGTCGAAACTTCCAGAACAATGTCTTGCTTTCCTTCGAATTGTTGCAGTACTTGGATAAGCGGTGCGGCGGATCAAACGTTGTAATTAAGCTTGATATGATGAAGGCGTTTGAAAAAATCTCTTGGCCCTTCCTTCGCTGCACTCACTAAGTTTGGCGTTCCGGGCACCACGTTAATCACCCGAGTCATGAACAACCTGGAAGCTACAAGACTGTCAGTTCTGATCAACGGGGTTAGTTGCGGTTTCTTTCAGCCGACTAGGGGCGTTAAAGAGGGGGATCCTCTCTCGCCCCTACTTTTCATACTGGTTTCGGAATCACTATCTCGTTCGCTTGTATTGAAAGTGGGTACTGGATTGCTTACCCCCTATTCGTCGGGGCTGCACTATTCTGTTGTCTCACACTTGGAATTCGCAAATGACATTGTCATCTTTGCGAATGGATCTTCGAACTCCTTGAAAGCCTTGGCGGAGGTTTTAGCGCAATACCAAGTCGGTTCAGGACAGCGAATTAATTACAACAAAAGTTATTTTTTGCCCTCCAAACACTACACGAGTGGGAGTGCTTCTACTATGTCGCGGATTTTGGGAATGCAGTGCTCCTCTCTGCCATTCCGTTATTTAGGAGTGAACTTGTTTCGGGGGCGAAACAGGATAATCTACTATCAAAGTCTTCTTGAATCGGTGGATAGAAAGCTCTTAAGCTGGCAGCGCAAGCTCTTATCGCCGGGGGGAAGGCTCACTCTCATTAAGCATGTCCTTTCAATGATCCCTCTTTACACAATGACTTCTGTTACCCTGACTCGCCAGATATAGAAGGAGCTAGAATCTAGGTTCGCCAGGTTCTTCTGGGGTACAAGCGAGAGCAAACCAAAGCGACACTGGGCGGTGTAGAAAAATACCTGTTTGCCAACTGGTGAAGGAGGCTTGGGGGTCCGATATTTGCCAGCAATATAGCAGGCGTTCTCAACAAAACTATACTTCCAATTCTTGAAAGGAGGCTCGCTTTGGAGCGTTTTTTTACAAGAGCGTTACTCGCATGCGCCAGATCGGGTTCCTCTTTAACTTGGAGACAATGCAGCATGCAAAGGATTTTGTTGATGAAAACTCTATCCTTGCGACGGATGGCCTGGTGTGGAAGTTGTCTCCTTATGGCAACTTCACGTTTTCTTCAGCTTATGAAGCCCTCCTGCCGAGGGCAGGATGCAGCTTGTCATCAGACTGTGTTTGTGTAACACCCCCGATTTTCAACAACTTTTAAAAGCTTAAACAAGAGACATAAAGCTAAACATTAATTATTAAGCAACGGAAGCAACGTCTAAACACGGAGGTGCTATGCCACACCTATATCAAACATAGGTGCACAGGCAGATACTACAACTAAAACAGTCTAACAAATCAACTACTTAGGCTCACAAGCCTCAACAACTATTAAATGAAGAGATCTAATCTATCTAGAGGCCACTAGCGCGCTCTCCAAAGCTACTCAACTTGTAAAAGATAAGGGATAACACCCGGTCAGCGAATAATGCTGGTAACCCATCAACACACGTTAAGTATCATAATATACATAGATATAATCAAAACCATTTGAAACTGGGAATACAGTATATATCATTTTAAAGCCGAGAGAGGAAACATCAATAGACTCATCAATCACTCACAACAAAGGTCAAAGACCAACATACTCAACAAGACAATAGAACCACAAGCAACAAGCTCAACAACAAGGTACAACATGCGACACACAACGAAGGATTCACAATAGACATGCTCTTAAGCAATGGAAGGCCAGATTCACACCATAACGAGTTCCAAGTCCACATAGGACACCATCACACCAAGTCATATACCGTGCAGTCAGCACCACGGCTCGATTCATAGTGGATCAGTGTGGAGGGCTCCAAATCATCAACAAACATGTATCACGTAGTCATCGCAACGACCCAGATCACATGCAAAGTGTCATCGCAATGACAAGGACCGCAGCCCAATGGAAACAGAGCTAGCAACTTTAAGTGTATACACCCCCTATTGAGATTCCAAGCTCAACGGGTTAGTTACCATCTCTGGCAACCGGAATGAGTTTCCCATGTTGCCCACAAGTCGCAAGTAACCAAACGGCAGTCCAGAGCTTCACTACCGGTCCGTTCACACATAAGTCCCCACACTGTCCACTTTACCAGCTAAGTCATCTCATCACATCAACCCATCATCTCAACAAGAGTCAATACACACGGAATCTAGAGATACAACAACACCTAGATTCCACACAAAGTGTGTACAACAAAGGATAAGCTCAACAATAGCTTAATCAAGGAATAATCATAAACACGGGATCACATCAAGGGATTCAATCAAGGGGTTTCAATAAAGGACAAGAAACGATACTCAACAAGAACAATGGACCTCAATCCAATATCAATATGATTGGCAACACGAGTTTCCAATCCTCAATAGAAAGGGACAAACAACACATACTAGCGTCAATGACACCAAGACTAGCATGCATATCAAACAAGTAAATCAAAATGGTTCCAACGAACCTTCAAGACTCATATTAGCCCAACGAATCACAAGATTGGACCCTTAGCACGATTCAAGACACCAAATCCTAACATGGATTCCTAACACATTGTTCTAGACATACGAAACATCAAGGGGACTCAGAAAAGCTCAATAATTCAACAACGGGAGGTCAAAACATCAAATACCAAGAAGAAAGGATCACGGGGAACAAGTCCCCGCAATCTCCACAGATGTTCCCCATGGGTGGGGCCATGGGTAGGACCCCACCCGCGGGGTACGTCCTGCCCCAAAATTCAGCATCCGCGATTTTGCACTTTAGGCCAAGTTCAAGTCCAAATGACCCCAAATCTTCCACACAACAAAGATATGACTTGAACCTATGAATAACTCATACAATAGCATTCAAGAACCCTAAATACAAGCTCTAAAAATGCATTACCACAAGATCATGCATCAATCACTCAAACACATCAAGAATGTCACATAGAAGCCAATACTCATTATTATCAAGTGAACATAGGTTTTGTGTAGCATGGGTTACCTCTTGTAGACCAAGAAAACCTTCTTCAACCTCAAAGCAAGACCAAAGCTCCTCTAGATCAACATAGCACTTCACCCACCACTAGATCTTCTACAAACTCCCAAAACCCACAAGGTAGAAGAAAGACTTAGAGAAAAGATGGAGGAATCTTGTAAAGAAAAGGTAGGGAAGGATAGATCTTACCATTGCTAGCCTTGTAGTGTTGGAAAGTTGGAATCTTGGCTTGGGATTTCTTGAAGAACTTGTGAAGATGAACCCTAGGATTTCCTAGAGAAAAGGAGGAGTAGGGAGCAGGAAAGAGATGTAGAGAGAAGGGGAATCCCGAAAAATGATTTGGATTCTTTGGTTAGGGTAGGGTTTTAATGCTAGCATTGTGTGAAAGGACAAGTTTACCGTTTCTAAAAGGCTATGAAGACAAAAGGCTAGGTACAAAGCACAAAGCATAAGGTACTCATGGTTGACTAAGGAATTAGTCAACTTCTAGTCCCTTAACTATTAAATTTCAGGATTTTAGGAAATAAATTCATTAGGAAATTAGGATTAATTATTCAATTAATCCTAATTAAGGTTCACGGCGTCATCGGCTCTTGAGGCTGAAACTATTGCTTTGTGGTTGGCTCTGCAGTGGTGTGAAACTATGGTAATGCTGCCTTCTCAAATTGAGGTGGACTCCCTCGCTCTTGCTCATCTTGCTGCCTCCTCAACGCTACAACTCCCGTGGAGGACTAGAGACGCTCTCCTTTTCATTCGAGCTTGTCTCGCATCGTGGGGCGCTGAGATCAGCCATATTTATAGGGAGGCCAATAGAATGGCTGACGCTCTTGCAGACGCGGGTATTAACGCTCGCTTGCCCTCTATTTTTTATTCCCCCAGCTCGTTGCCTGTTAAGGCTAAACAAGCTCTCTTGTATTATCTTTGCGGTTTTGCCACCCTTTGGGCAATTCGCCTACAATAAAATCTGCTCGTTCGCTTAAAAAAATGTGTATTCATAAATATTTAGGAATTTTCTTAAATACGTACATATACTTATGTACTATATATATTAATTATGTTATACATTTTAATATATATATTTTGCCATGCACCATGTGCTCAAATGACACCTCTGTGGATATCCTTGATATAAGGTCATACGATCGAACCCGGATGTAGGGTATTAACATCTTTTTCCAGATAAAATTGAACAAGTAAATTGCTAAATATTATCATAGCCAACTTAAATTCTTAAGTTAATAAATACTTAAAAATTTAAGAAACACAAAAACATACATAAAAATAAAGTGAGATAGGGTTAGTGATATATCAATTAACATTCATGGAATTCAAAGATAAAGGGTCAAATTGATTACCGATTTCAATAACTTAGACTCGAATTTGAAATAAGCTAATAAGCTCTTTCTGGATTTTTCCCGTTTCTATCTCATACTTTATAAAAGAAGACTAGCTTTCCATTTAGGGTGGTATCTTCAGTAACTTGATTCAAGAGCAACTCCAATGCATAAAAGAAGATTGAATCTTTTTATCCAATATGAATACATTGGGCATGGATTCGAGATGCAAATTGAATAGGTATGAAGCCCTTACAAACTAATGGCGGTTACAGGATTTGTAATATACTCTTCATGGGTACCGGTGATCGTCTCCTCGGTTGTTACGTTCAGTGTTCATCGTCGCTTGAGTGAAACTCCTTCTTTGGTTATTTTTATTTCTTGTAGCTTGGCCCAATGCCTTCCACTTCACAGGCTCGGCAAGTCAAAGATCTGATCTCGCTAGTGTGGCCCTAAGGCTCATCTCCTGATAGTCGACGGGAGAACCTTATCAATCAATGTCGTAGTGAGTCACATACATCAGATTTGAGCTTTTAAACTAAATGGCATCAACATTGAAAATGTTGGCAAGTCATTTAGTCTTTTTCTAGCCAAGGACTAAGGGACATAACTCATAAGTATAAAGTCATACAACACAATATTAGCCTCAAATATCAAATGAAATACTTAAAATAACTGAAATACTAAATAATAGAAATAGAATGTAGGAAATAACTCAAATATGTATGATAGAAATATAAGTTAAGAAGGTAATACAATTAAGATTTAAAAAGGTTATAAATTTTTATATTTTTTTCAAATCATTCAAGTTCATTTATATTTTCTTCAATTGATCTAAGATGGGTTGATTGCCAACCTCAACGAATCTTGTGCATGCAAGAGCCTCAACGATTTTTGGAGTTAGAGAATTCCAAAAGGCTTCTAGTATGTACTCATTGATACTAAATGGTGATTCAGATGCAATTGTAAATATAGGTAAGGAAATTTGGCTTTGGGTCAAGGAAACAGGAAACATGGATAACCACAGAGTTGGTCAAAATATATTGACAAATCCGTTGTAGTCTAGTTGGTTAGGATACACGGCTCTTACCCGAGAGACATGGGTTCGATTCCTAGCAATGGAATTATTTTCACGTTATCCTCAGTTCTGCCACTTGACCCACCACATAGCTCTGGCATATGAATTATGAATTATTATTGCGATTGAATTATTATTGCGATTAAGATTCGCTACTGTGCATATGAATTACCCCAGATAAGATTCGTTCGCCCTGTGCATATGAATTACCCCAGATAAGATTCGTTCGCCCTGTGCATATGAATTACCCCAGATAAGATTCGTTCGCCCTCCGTACCTAGTTCTGCCACTTGACCCCCCTCCGTACCTCAGTTCTGCCACTTGACCCCCCTTCGTACCTCAGTTCTGCCACTTGACCCCTCCGTAGCAGATTCGTTCGCCCTCCGTACCTAGTTCTGCCACTTGACCCCGGCGTACCTAGTTCTGCCACTTGACCCCCCTCCGTACCTCAGTTCTGCCACTTGACCCCCCTTCGTACCTCAGTTCTGCCACTTGACCCCCCTTCGTACCTCAGTTCTGCCACTTGACCCCTCCGTAGCTCTGGCTACTATGCATATAAATTACCTCAGATAAGATTCGTTCGTTATCCTCAGTTCTGCCACTTGACCCCTCCGTAGCTCTGGCTACTATGCATATGAATTACCTCAGATAAGATTCGTTCGTTATCCTCAGTTCTGCCACTTGACCCACTCCGTAGCTCTGGCTACTCTTGGCCAGCTAAAGGCAATTAATTGATCACGTTGATCTTTCATTGTCTTCAAATCGGTTGTAATAGGCGTTGCAGTACACAAAGCTTCACTTAAACTTTTGAAATCATAATAGTAGTCTCTTAAATCTCGACCTTTTTGATTAGGACGATAGACATCTTGAGACAACTGATATAGTTTCCTCAAATTACTTGACCCACTAAACCATTTAGATACTAACTCCCACACTTCTTTAACCGTGGTACAGTGTTGCATTGATAAGATTACTTTCCTATCAGTACAATTGATTACCCGTGATAATAAAGCTTTATCATATGCTTCCCAATCCTTATTATCTGGAGGGCAATCATGATCTAAATGGTCACCTTTACCCATTCCATCCAAATTAATTTTAACCAAAAATTTCCATTCAGCAATATTAGACCAATCAGCAGCCAATATCACATCAATTAATTTGGACGGGGTTGACACCACAGTAATGGACTTACTTTCTGCTATAATATATAAGCTCTAATGCAAATATATATTACGTACTTTCCATTAGAAAAATCAAACCTCTTTCTCTCAGACCTGCATGCTTTCGCTGCCAAAACTGGGTTCTGTGGTTCGGGTTCAACACAGAAGGAGAAGAACGATCTTGTCGGATGACTATCCTTCACTTAGCCGGATGACTACACCACCACTCCAGATCTACAGGGCTTCCAAAAAAGATCCTGCCGGTACAAATCGCGACCGGAAAAGCCGCCGGAATAGGGCACACGCGCCGGCGTGTGGTGTCGGAGCTCTTGGACTGCGACGGCGCGTGAGACCTCCGATGGAAGCTCCGCTTCTTTCGACGGCGTCGCTTCTCTGCTCCGACGAAAGCCCACTACCCTCTTCGCAACTTGGCTATGATACCATGTAGGAAACTAAAGAGAGAAGCTATTTTACCATGAAACTGGAGTGGAAGCCCTTTTCTCTTTTTTTTTTTTTTTTTTTTTTTAGTCGGACTAATTATTTTTTATTTTTTATTTTTTATTTTTTGACCAAAATAGGCCCAAGGCCTTTACAAGATACGCCATAGGCCCAAAAGTGACCTATGGCTCACAAGGCATAAAGCCTAACAAAACTCAAGGACCATAATGGTCTAAAACATCACAAGGACCAAAGGGTCTAAAAAACTACACAAAATAGCCTACTAAGCACAAGGGTCACAACGGCTTTCAAACCAAAGGCATCATGCCTAAAAAAACACCATGCATCTCATGAGGTCCACCCATCTTGGTGGACCTCCCTTATTCCCCATAAAACATGGAATATCAATTTCAACAGTAGAATCAATTCCATGGCATTATTACCATCCTCTCTAACTGCCAGGCCAGCCCATCTTCATACACCCCAACTCCAATAATGGCCCATTGAATTAATTCAAAACTCAGCAGTCCCAATTCCAGCCCATTAAGCCCACTCGGCTATTAAGCCCACCCGCCTGCCATTCTGCTCCATCAAACCATCAATTAAATCCATAGCAGCCCAGCAAATGTCCAAGCTCTTCAGGTTGCTTCTGCAATGATCCAAAATTCCAGCAGCTTGTTCAATTCTCCCTTAACTGAAATAGGGTGAGCCTGGAAGCCCCTAAACCTCTCCAATTCACTCAGCTTTACTGTACCCCCCTTGTACCTCCAGGAGCCTACCCAGCCTACTTAAGCCTTCTTCTCCTGCTCACATGACAACTCCCTTAGTTTATTTAGATACAGTGCCTTTGTCTTTTCCACTATTTTTCCTTTCTCCTTTCAAATTCTTGCATTCCCAATTCCTTCTTTAAGCTTGACATATGTGCAGTTATCTCCAGCTTAGCCTCTTCCCAAACCTTCTTCTTAACCACAAAGACTCTGTGGTCCTTCTCTTTTCTAACCACAAGAGCTCTATGGCCTATCCTTCTAAGTTCTGATTTCTCTCATGCTTTTTAGATGATCCAGAGCTTTCCACAGAATGTGTTGGACTGCCCTCAACCTCCCTCATCTTCTGTGCCTCTGCAACAGGGCCATAACCCCTCTCAAACTTATCAGGGCCATTCATCTCCCTCCTTCCCTTCATTGGGCTCCCCATTTTCTCAACCAGGCTTCTAAACTCTCCTTGAAAGTTCCCCAGCTTTTCCAAGAAGACTCTATTTGCCTCTTGAACCAATTCATTCTCTTCTCATGAAATCTGTCCTCCCCCAACTCAACTTGAGCATGTTTGAGGAATTGTAGAGCCTCAGATCTGGCCTCCTCAATCACCTCTGCATCCTCCTTGTTCGCCACCTCCCTTACTTTTTTTATCCAAACCTCAAGTTCCATAAGTGACTCAGACAAACCAGTAGACTCTCCCCTTCTTTGTTTTCAGCATTTTTGGCCATACTTTGCTTCCTTTTCTCTCTTCTTATCTGGTTTTTAGTGAGCCCCTTGCCTTGACCTGATGAGCTCCTACTGTTCTCTGCAGAAGATACAGATTTCAGCTTGGCCCCTGAGATTCCAGTCACCACATTATCTTGCTTTAAATCATATCCTGAGCTCCCCCTAGGATTCTGCACCCTTTTGCTGGCAGGTTCCACCTCAGCTTTCCCAGAGACAATTTGATCTTCAACCTCCACCAAGGCTGTACACCCCTCCCTCATCACTTTATCAGCCACCTCTTCCAAAATGATCTCAGCAGCCTCCAAAATGGCCTCCTGCACCATGTGCTCTTGTTCTGAAATGCTCAGGTTAAAATTGCCCACCTTCTTTGCAGCTTCAGGCTCTCCATCTGCCAGAGCTACTGAGCTCAGCCTCTTAGAGGCATTCTCACAAGCAAATGGAATGCTATCCCATTTATTGCTGAGACCAAAGGCTCTTGAGAGGGGTTCTCACAAACATTTTTACAAACAGCTGGCGGTCAGAACATAACTCCTCCCCAGTCAATCCATTCCTCAGACCACCATCCACCCCAGACCCACCCCTCCTTCTACAGCCTCTCAAGCTGTGTCCAAACCGTCCACAAGAGACACAATATTGTGGAACTCCTTCTGCCTCAACCACCTGCCAGAATCCAGACGAGCTCTCCCCTTCGCCCCTAATTTCAATCCAAATTCGATCACATAGGGTTTAGATGCATCAAATTCGACTCTAACCCTTTCAACATTCGGCCTAGTTCTCCTTGTTGTGGCAGAGTCTAGGGCACAACTGCTCCAATCGGCGCACATATTTGGGAGAGCATTTCGAAGTTAAACAAGTGAATGGGGAAAAACGGAAGCTGAATCCATACCAGAGCCATTGGTGAGCCGGTTAGGAAAGAGGTGCTGCTCGGAGTTCCACCGAGAAAGCCACAACCGGCTCCGTCGATCATCAGCTGATTCCGCAACCATGCCCTTCTGCACTCTTCTTCTGATGCAAATCTAAGGAGAATACTCCTCTGAGTAAAGATCCTATCACCAATTCCCTTTCTGGTCTCAGAATCGATTTTAACCTCTCCCGTACATAGTCCAGAGGCGGACGTTTGTTCACAAAGCGGCCAACCAATGAGACTCTCGCTTCCATATCTTCTAGTCTCAGCCAATCGATTTCGTAATTGATACAATCGGTCGATCCTCCTTCATACGGCAAGGAGAGCCATTCCGATCTGCCTTGAACCTTCCATCTCCATTTTGACCTATTTCAGGAAATAGATCCCCAATCGGCCCTCCACCGGACTCCAGACGCTCATTCCAACTCCTCCACTGTGGACGCGAGTCTGGACTGTGCAAATCGGCGACCTAACCGTCGTCGGAATGTCGCCGGCGGCCGCCGTAGACATTTATTTCTATCGCTTCGTCGTCGGAATGTTGCTTTTTC
>NW_017617482.1:15000-17309 GCF_001879475.1 Ipomoea nil
TTGCGGGCTCATGCGGAACGAGTGTGCCCAAGTTGCGGACTTATGGGGTACGAGCGTGCCTAAGTTGCGGACTCATGCGGAACGAGTGTGCCTAAGTGCCGGACTTGTGCGGAACGAGTGTGCCTACGTTGCGGGCTCATGCGGAACGAGTGTGCCCAAGTTGCGGACTTATGGGGTACGAGGGTGCCTAAGTTGCGGACTTATGCGGAACGAGGGTGCCTAAGTTGCGGGCTTATGCGCAACGTTGGTGCCTAAGTTGCGGACTCATGCGGTACGAGGGTGCCGAGGTTGCGGAATTATGCGGTACGAGGGTGCCGAGGTTGCGGACTTATGCGGAACGAGGGTGCCGAGGTTGCGGAATTATGCGGTACGAGGGTGCCCAAGTTGCGGAAAGTTGCGGTACGAGGGTGCCCAAGTTGCGGAAAGTTGCGGTACGAGAGTGCCCAAGTTGCGGAAAGTTGCGGTACGAGAGTGCCCAAGTTGCGGAAAGTTGCGGTACGAGGGTGCCCAAGTTGCGGACTTATGCGGAACGAGGGTGCCGAGGTTGCGGACTTATGCGGTACAAGGGTGCCGAGGTTGCGGACTTATGCGGTACGAGGGTGCCGAGGTTGCGGACTTATGCGGTACGAGGGTGCCGAGGTTGCGGACTTATGCGGTACGAGGGTGCCGAGGTTGCGGACTTATGCGGTACGAGGGTGCCGAGGTTGCGGAAAGTTGCGGTACGGGTGTGCCGAGGTTGCGGAAAGTTGCGGTACGGGTGTGCCGAGGTTGCGGAAAGTTGCGGTACGGGTGGGCCGAGGTTGCGGAAAGTTGCGGTACGGGGGTGCCGAGGTTGCGGAAAGTTGCGGTACGGGGGTGCCGAG
Organism: Ipomoea nil; assembly: GCF_001879475.1. Lineage (NCBI taxonomy): Eukaryota > Viridiplantae > Streptophyta > Magnoliopsida > Solanales > Convolvulaceae > Ipomoea > Ipomoea nil. The sequence goes on from NW_017617482.1 coordinate 15,864, forward strand.
GTTGCGGAAAGTTGCGGTACGGGTGGGCCGACGTTGCGGAAAATTGCGGTACGGGTGGGCCGACGTTGCGGAAAATTGCGGTACGGGGGTGCCGAGGTTGCGGAAAGTTGCGGTACGGGTGGGCCGAGGTTGCGGAAAGTTGCGGTACGGGTGGGCCGAGGTTGCGGAAAATTGCGGTACGGGGGTGCCGAGGTTGCGGAAAGTTGCGGTACGAGGGTGCCCAAGTTGCGGACTTATGCGGTACGAGAGTGCCCAAGTTGCGGAAAATTGCGGTACGGGGGTGCCGAGGTTGCGGACTTATGCGGAACGGGTGTGCCGAGGTTGCGGAAAGTTGCGGTACGGGTGTGCTGAGGTTGCGGAAAGTTGCGGTACGAGGGTGCCGAGGTTGCGGAAAGTTGCGGTACGAGGGTGCCGAGGTTGCGGAAAGTTGCGGTACGAGGGTGCCCAAGTTGCGGACTTATGCGGAACGGGGGTGCCGAGGTTGCGGACTTATGCGGAACGAGGGTGCCGAGGTTGCGGACTTATGCGGAACGAGGGCGCCCAAATTGCGCACAGTTGCGGACGGATGCGGAAAATATCACGCAACAGAGGTTTACCCGCCTGCCACCCCAGTACTTTTACGACGGTTCTGTGTTATGCCTTGGCCTATGTCGTTTTACGTCGTTCTCGTGCCAAAATGGCATATACATTTGTTTTAGAGCTTATTGTACTATTTAATTAGTGAGGCAAACGATATGCCATATATTCCTCTCACATTCCCAACAATCCCAAGTACTTGGCTAAGTCAGACAAGGAACTTTGCGGACAGCTGGGCATAAATTTGGACATCGTCGTTTTCAATGAAATAATCATCCAAACGCTTTGAAATTTACCAAGCATTGTTAAAATGCTCTAAACTAAAGGACCATGCAATAACATTTGAAAAAAAATGCACGGAACCACCCGAAATGACCGTGTGATTTACGGGACAAACCGTGTCTACTGCTGTCACTGGGGTTTTTTTTTTTTTAACTACTATAGGGGGGGTATGGTAGTTGAGGTGCCGGTCGACTTTTTTCGGAACGTGTTGGGACGGGCCCCCCTCGTCCCGTAGGCCTCGTACGAGTGTTCCCGCCGCTCGTACGTATTATTGGGGACCGGCATAGACCCATCGGAGTCGCAAGGCGGGGCGGCGCACCGGACGGAGACGGACATGCAAAAAAACATCATTGGCACGTGAATTCGGTCAATCGAGCAAACGTGAATCTGCAATATACCGTCAGTAGGTTGTGAGTTGCCGAGGCACGTGTCCAATCGTCTAGTAAGCTGTTCGTTAACGAATTACGGTGCGCCGTAGGGGCGGAGGGCGGGCGTTCGCAATGAACCCGCCCAGCGTAGCGCAGTGCAGCGTACGTGTCGTCGGGCGTGGGGGTTGACCGACCTCGCAAGAGGATAGAAATATTGTAT
>NW_017617483.1:2500-5000 GCF_001879475.1 Ipomoea nil
GTGCCGAGGTTGCGGAATTATGCGGTACGAGGGTGCCGAGGTTGCGGACTTATGCGGAACGAGGGTGCCGAGGTTGCGGAATTATGCGGTACGAGGGTGCCCAAGTTGCGGAAAGTTGCGGTACGAGGGTGCCCAAGTTGCGGAAAGTTGCGGTACGAGAGTGCCCAAGTTGCGGAAAGTTGCGGTACGAGAGTGCCCAAGTTGCGGAAAGTTGCGGTACGAGGGTGCCCAAGTTGCGGACTTATGCGGAACGAGGGTGCCGAGGTTGCGGACTTATGCGGTACGAGGGTGCCGAGGTTGCGGACTTATGCGGTACGAGGGTGCCGAGGTTGCGGACTTATGCGGTACGGGGGGAGGTTGGGACTTATGCGGTACGAGGGTGCCGAGGTTGCGGACTTATGCGGTACGAGGGTGCGAGGTGCGGATTATGCGGTACGGTGTGCCGAGGTTGCGGAAAGTTGCGGTACGAGCGGGTGCGTAGCCGAGGTTGCGGAAAGTTGCGGTACGGTCGGTGTGCCGAGGTTGCGGAAAGTTGCGGTACGGGGTGCCGAGTTGCGGAAAGTTGCGTACGACGTGAACGTTGCGCGAAAGTACGGCCGACGTTGGAAAATTGCGGTTGCGAGGGTTGCCGGAAAGTTGCGGTACGGGTGGGCGACGGAAATGCGGCGGTTGCCGGGAAAGTTGCGGTACGGGTGGGCCGAGGTTGCGGAAAATTGCGGTACGGGGTGCCGAGGTTGCGGAAAGTTGCGGTACGAGGGTGCCCAAGTTGCGGACTTATGCGGTACGAGAGTGCCCAAGTTGCGGAAAATTGCGGTACGGGGTGCCGAGGTTGCGGAATTATGCGGAACGGGTGTGCGAGGTTGCGGAAAGTTGCGGTACGGGTGTGCTGAGGTTGCGGAAAGTTGCGGTACGAGGGTGCCGAGGTTGCGGGAAAGTTGCGGTACGAGGGTGCCGAGGTTGCGGAAAGTTGCGGTACGAGGGTGCCCAAGTTGCGGACTTATGCGGAACGGGGGTGCGAGGTTGCGCGACTTATGCGGAACGAGGGTGCGAGGTTGCGGACTTATGCGGAACGAGGGCGCCCAAATTGCGCACAGTTGCGGACGGATGCGGAAAATATCACGCAACAGAGGTTTACCGCCTGCCACCCCAGTACTTTTACGACGGTTCTGTGTTATGCCTTGGCCTATGTCGTTTTACGTCGTTCTCGTGCCAAAATGGCATATACATTTGTTTTAGAGCTTATTGTACTATTTAATTAGTGAGGCAAACGATATGCCATATATTCCTCTCACATTCCCAACAATCCCAAGTACTTGGCTAAGTCAGACAAGGAACTTTGCGGACAGCTGGGCATAAATTTGGACATCGTCGTTTTCAATGAAATAATCATCCAAACGCTTTGAAATTTACCAAGCATTGTTAAAATGCTCTAAACTAAAGGACCATGCCAATAACATTTGAAAAAAAATGCACGGAACCACCCGAAATGACCGTGTGATTTACGGGACAAACCGTGTTACTGCTGTCACTGGGGTTTTTTTTTTTTAACTACTATAGGGGGGTATGGTAGTTGAGGTGCGGTCGACTTTTTTCGGAACGTGTTGGACGGGCCCCCCCTCGTCCCGTAGGCCTCGTACGAGTGTTCCCCGCCGCTCGTACGTATTATTGGGGACCGGCATAGACCCATCGAGTCGCAAGGCGCGGGCGGCGCACCGGACGGAGACGGACATGCCAAAAAAACATCATTGGCACGTGAATTCGGTCAATCGAGCAAACGTGAATCTGCAATTATACCGTCAGTAGGTTGTGAGTTGCCGAGGCACGTGTCCAATCGTCTAGTAAGCTGTTCGTTAACGAATTACGGTGCGCCGTAGGGCGGAGGGCGGGCGTTCGCAATGAACCCGCCCAGCGTAGCGCAGTGCAGCGTACGTGTCGTCGGCGTGGGGTTGACCGACCTCGCAAGAGGATAGAAATATTGTATTGCTCGAGGCCTTTCATTCCTCGAGGGCTTCCTCCACAGCACTCGTTCGACGACACGTCCGGATCTGACCGAGACGGACATGCAAAAAAACGGCCGTGGAACAAGTTGGGCAAAAAAACAACCGTGAATCTGCAATATACCGTCAGTAGGCTTGTAAGTTACCGACACCAGTGTCCACCCGTCTAGTAAGCTGTCCGTTAAAGGATGATTGTGCGCTCGCTACGAATCTGCCCAAGCGCAACGGGCGTTGTCTTAGCGTCGACTTGGGGGCTGACCCACCTCGCAAGAGGTATGGTGTTGTATTGATCGAGGACTTTCACTCCTCGAGGTCTTCCTCCACCCGATGGCGCGACGGACTCACAACCAATGCGTACGGCGAGATGGAAATTCGGTAGTTACCTTTTGTAACTATCGACGCGGGCACTGAGGGAGACGGACATGCAAAAAAACGTCGTTGGCGCGGGTTGTCGGTCAATCGAGCAACCGTGAATCTGCAACATACCGTAGTAGGTTGTGAGT
>NW_017617484.1:0-7121 GCF_001879475.1 Ipomoea nil
TGGTGGGTTGCCTCTGGTTCCCCCCTCCCCCTTGCCCCCTCTTTGCCGGCTCTGCCCCCCTGCGCCCGCCCCCGGGCCCTGCGTGTCGCCTCTTCTCTGGCCCCCCGCTTGCGTCCCCCGTCGCCGCTGTCGGCGTTTGCCCTTTCGTTTTGGCCCCTGGCTTTTGTCTTGCCGTTCGCCCCGCCTTTTTCTGTTCCTCGTTTTTCTCGGCCCTTCGTTTCCGTCTCTCGCCTTGTCCCCTTCGGCTCTTCTTTTGCCTTTCCTCCCCCTGCTTTCCCGTTCTTTCGTTCTTCTCCTTGTGTTGGTCCTGGTCCCTTGTCTGCTGGTCTTTTCCGTCTTCCCTTCCCGCCTGCTTCCGTTTCCCCTTCTTTCCCTGTTCCCCCGGCCCCCCCCGGTGTCGTCTTCCCGCCCCTTCCTCCCTGTTGTGGCCTCGGCGCTTCGGTCCTCTCTCCCTTGCGCGTCTTCCCCGGTTGGTCCCGGCTGGCGTCCTTTCTCCTCTCGCCTCTCCTGCCTTTGCGCCTTGCCGTTGCCTGCCTTCCGGGTCCGCCGCCCCCCCCGTCCCCGCCCGGTGCCCCTCGCCGTTCCCCGTTGTTGGCCCTTCTTCCTCCTGCCCTCTGTTGTCCTGCTCTGCCCCTCCCTGGTCCGCCCTCTTTCCTCCCCTTTCTTGCTGCCTTCTCCCGCTTTTCCTCTGTGTCTTTCCTTCCTCCTCCCCTGCCGCCTTGGCTGCCTTTCCCTCCTTTCCCGCTGCCGTTGCCCCCCCCTGTCCCCGGCCCCTCCCCCTCGTTCGGTCTGCTCGGGGTGGTGCCTCCTCTGGTCGCTCTCCTGCGCCTGGCCCCGCCCTGGTCCCTTTGCTCCGTTTCTTCCCGCGCCTGGGCTTGTTGCCCCCTCCCCCCTGCCTGGTTCTCCGGCCCCCCCTGGTGTCGCTGCCCGCCGCCCCGGCCCCTTCTGGCTCTGGTGCGGCGTCTGCTTCGCCCCTCTCCGCTTCCTCCGTCGTTGTGGGCTGCCGCCCTTCCGCCGGCCCCGTCTCTCTTCCCCGTGTTCCCCCCCGGCTGTCCCTCCGCCCCCGTTTGCGTTCTTCCCGGTTGGCCCCCGCGTTTGCCCCCTCTGCGTGTTTGGGGCTGTCCGTCTGCGGTGCGGCTCTCTCCCCCCCCGCGCCGCCCCTTGCCCCCCGGCCGCTTCGTGCTTTCTTTCTTGGCTCTGCCCCTCTTCTCCGGGTTCTCGGTTCTCTTGTCCCTCTCCTCCTCCTCGGCTCGTGGCCTCCCGGCCTGCTCCCTTTCTTGCCGCTGCCTTGCTTCGTGGGCGTGCTCGGTTTCCGGCCTTCGTTCCTTCCTTCGCTCCTCTTGCCTCTCCCCCTTCTCCGTCCTCTGGTGGGGTTGTCCTTCTCCGCCGTGCTCCTTTCGTTCTGCCTGCCGCTCTCCCCCTCCCGTTGCGCTTCCCCCCCCTGTTGCGGCTCCGCCTTTGGCCGCCCCCGTTCCGGCCTTCCCGCCCCCGCCTGCCCTCGCTTTCGCCCCCCTGGTTGCCCCCCCTCCGGCTCTCCCGCCCGCTTCTGCGCCGCTGCCGCCTGCCCCGCTTCCCGCCCTGCCCCCCGTTCCTGCCGCGGTCGTTGCCCCGCCGCCTGTCCCCGGTGCTGCGGGTCCCCCCTTCCGCCGGTCTCCTCGGCTCCGGCGCTCCGCCGTTCCTCGTTCTTCTGTTTCGTCTCTCCCCGCCTCTGCCCTCGGGGCTGCCCCTGCTCCTGCCCCTTCTCTCCCGCCCCCCTTGTGCCCCGTCTGCCTTCTGGTTCGCCGCCCTGCCGGCTGCCCTGCCTTCCCTGCCGGCCCCTGGCGTTTGGGCTCTTGTTGCGTTGCCTCCTGGGGCCCCGGCCCTTGGCTGTCCCTGGGTTTTTCCGCCTCCCCGCCCCTCCTTCGGCCCCCTTGCGCGCTCCCCGGCCCGGCTTGTTGCCCCGGGCTTTCCTCCCCCGCCGGCCTCGCTTCCCCGGCGCCCTTTTCTCCTGTCTCCCCGCCCGCTTCCCTTCGGGTCCTTCTGGCCTTCGTTGCCCCTTTTCCTCTTGCGTTGCCCCCCCTGGCTGTGCCCCCCGCTTTCCTCCCTGGTGCTCTCGCCGCGGCGGTTTCTCTGCCCCCCCTGCCGGTTTCTCTTCTCGGGGTGGTGCGCCTTTCGTCTGTCCGCTTCCGCCCTCCCTCTCCGGTTTCCCCCCGCCTCCCGTCCCTGGTCTCTCCCGTTCGCTGGGGTCCTTTCTTCCTTTGGTTTTGTTGCCCCTCCCTCCGCTCCCTGTCTCTCCCCGCCGGTGCGTGGGCGTCCCCTTTGCTTTCTTGTTTTCTCTGTGGCTGCCCTCTTCCTTGCCCCCCTGCTCCGGGGCTGCTTCGTGCTGTGCCCCCTTTCTTTCTCCGCCCTTTGCTCTGCCGGCTCTGGGTGCTGCCTCTTCTGTTCTTGGCCTTCCCTTCCGTCGCGCTCGGTCCCGGGGTCTCCTGGGTTTCTCTCCCGCCCCCTCTCTCCCCCCGTTTTCGCGCGCTTTCCTCTGCCCCTTGTTCCCCCCGCTGCTCCCCTCTCTCCGGGGGCTCCTTCCGTTTGGCCCCCTGTCCGCCCCTGCTTTGGCGCCGCCTCCCTGGCGCCCCTCCCTTCTGCTGCCGCCGTTGGCTGTCTTGGCTCTCTTCCCGTCTGTCCCGGCCGGCTCTTGCTTTTGCGGTTGGCCTGCTCGGGCGTTCCCCCCCCTCCGGGGTTCGCCCCTTGGCGCGCTGTCCCGCCGGTTCTCCGGTCTCTCCCGGCCCCCCCGGTTCCCCGCTTGGGTTTCGGCCGCCGGCCCCTTTCGCTCTTGTCGGTTCTTCCGCCGCGGCCTTCGCTGGCTGTGTTGCTTCTCGCCCTCCCCTTCCGGGTGCGTCTTTCTTCTGGCCGGTGGGGCTCTCTCCTGGCGCCGTGTTCCCCGTCCTTCCTCGCTCCTTCTCCCCTGGCCGCCGCGTTCGTTTCCTGTTTCGCGGCTCCTTCCCCGGGTGTTTGGCTCCCGCCTTTTCTCTCTGGGCTTCGCCTTCTGGCTTCTCTCTCTCCGCCCTTGCCCGTCTCCTGTGCCCCCTCCGCTGCCGTCTTCCTCGCTCCGCCCCCCCCGTGGGCGTCGCCCTTCCGCCCTCGCCCTCCCGTTCTTCGCCCTTCGGCGCGTGTCCCCCCTCCCGTTGTCTTCTTTGCCCCCCTTCCTCCTGCGTTGCTGTTCGCCGCTCCCTTGCCTCCCTGCCTGCCTTCCTTTCCCTTCCCGGCTCTGGTTCCGCCCCTGGGCCTTTCGCCCCCTTTGTCCTTTGTCTCTCCCTTCCGTTTCCTCCCCTTCTTTGGCCTTCCGCCCTTTTCTCCCTTCCGTGTGTCCCCCTTCCTTTGCTTTCTCTTGCTGCGCCCCTGTCCTTCCGGGCCTTGGCCTCCCCCTCGGGTTTCTTTCGTTGGGTTTTGTTTCCTCCTTCCGTGCTCCCTGGCCGTTTGCCTTTGCTCCTCCTGGCTCCTCCTCGTGCTCCTGCGCCCCTCTCCTTCTGGTTGGTGTTTTTCTGTTCTTGCGTGGTCGTGCTTGCCCCCCGTGGGCGCCTGTCCCGTTTCTCCGTTCCTCTTCTTCTCCCCTTCGGCTCCGTTCTGCTCCTCTTCCGTCTTTGCTCTGTGGTGCCCCCCTCCTCCCCTCCTCGCTCGCCTCCCCTTCTGCTTCGGCGTCTCGGTTCGGGTTTCGGCGCCCTCCCGCCCTCCCCCCCCCTGCTGGCCCGTGGTTCTCTCCGGTCCCTCGTCCTCTCCCTGCTCCCCTTCCCTCCCTCCTCCCCCTCTCGCGCGCGCTGCGTCCCGTGCGCGCCCCCCTCCTCGTTCTCTCTGCCGCCGTCCGGCTCGCTCCCCGTCTCCCGCCCTCTGGCTGGCGGTTCGTCGCTCGGCCCCTCTTATCTGCCCCAAAACCCCCCCTCTTACCTTCCTCTCACTTCCTCCGCTCCTCCCCCTGCGTGGCCCCTGCCTTCTTCTCCTGCCCTTCCGCTTCTTCGCGGTTGGGCTTCCGCTGTTCGCTCCACTGCGGCCCCCCACTGCGGTTCTCCTGCCAGCCCGCCCTGGCGCGCCACCGCCGCTATCGGCGCCTACGGCGCCCCCCCTGGCTATCTGTAGTGGCTCTTCCTTCGTCCGCCTTTCTCCCCCCCTTTTTGCTTTGCGGCCCTTCCGCACCGCTCCGCCCATTGCTCCCCGCTCTCGCTGCTCCCTTCCTTGCCTCCCCGCCACGTTTTGCCCCTCCCTCTCCTCCTGCCGTTTCGCCCTTTGCGTCTTTCCCATTGTCCCGGGCCCAGCCAGTCCCCCTCCATGCCCGTCCCGGGCCTCTGCGGCTACTTCCCGCGTATGGCCTCCTTGTCCCCGCTGTTTTTTGGTGAGTTTTTGCCCTTGCTCCTCCTCCTTCCGGCGTACCCCTGCCTTTATCCGCTTTCCTCCCTCCCCCCTCCCGGCCCTGGTCTCTCCTGCGTTGCTCCCCCGGTGTGCCCTGGCGGCCCCCGGCTTGTGGCTCCACGCTTGGGTTGTTCCCTCTTCTTTCGTTTGTTTCGCCTCTCCTCTGTCCGCCGTTCCTCCTCCTTCTGGTGGTTGCCTCTGGTTCCCCCTCCCCCTTGCCCTCTTTGCCGGCTCTGCCCCCCTTGCGCCCACCCGCGCCCACTACGATGTCGCCTCTTCCCTGGCCCCCGCTTGCCGTCCCCCGTCCCGCTGTCGGCGTTTTGCCTTTCGTTTTGGCCCCTGGTTTTGTCTCTGCCGTTCCCCACGCCTTTTCTGTTCCTCGTTTTCTCGGCCCTTCGTTTCCGTCTCTCGCCTTGTCCCCTTCGGCTCTTCTTTTGCCTTTCCTCCCCCTCCTCTCCCTTCTTTCCGTTCTTCTCCTTGTGTTGGTCCTGGTCCCTTGTCTCCTGGTCTTTTCCGTCTTCCTTCCCGCCTGCTTCCGTTTCCCCTTCTTTCCCTGTTCCCCCCGCCCCCCGGTGCCGTCTTCCCGCCCCTTCCTCCTGTTGTGGCCTCGGCGCTTCGGTCCTCTCTCCCTTGCGCGTCTTCCCCGGTTGGTCCCGGCTGGCGTCCCTTTCTCCTCTCGCTCTCCCTGCCTTTGCGCGCCTTGGCGTTGCCTGCCTTCCGGTCCGCCGCCCCCCCCGTCCCCGCCCGGTGCCCCTCGCCGTTCCCCGTTGTTGGCCCTTCTTCCTCCTGCCCTCTGTTGTCCTGCTCATGCCCCTCCCTGGTCCGCCCTCTTTCCTCCCTTTCTTGCTGCCTTCTCCCGCTTTTCCTCTGTGTCTTTCCTTCCTCCTCCCCTGCCGCCTTGGCTGCCTTCCCTCCTTTCCCGCTGCCGTTGCCCCCCCCTGTCCACCGCCCCTCCCACTCGTTCGGTCTGATCGGGGTGGTGCCTCCTCTGGTCGCTCTCACTGCGCCTGGCCCCGCCGCCTGGTCCCTTTGCTCCGTTTCTTCCCGCGCCTGGCTTGTTGCCCCCTCCCCCCTGCCTGGTTCTCCGGCCCCCCCTGGTGTCGCTGCCACGCACGCCCCGGCCCCTTCTGGCTCTGGTGGCGGCGTCTGCTTCGCCCCTCTCCGCTTCCTCCGTCGTTGTGGGCTGCCGCCCTTCCGCCGCCCCGTCTCTCTTCCCCCGTGTTTCCCCCCCGGCTGTCCCTCCGCCCCCTTTGCGTTCTTCCCCGGTTGGCCCCCGCGTTTGCCCCCTCTGCGTGTTGGGGCTGTCCGTCTGCGGTGCGGCCTCTCTCCCCCCCGCGCCGCCCTTGCCCCCGGCCGCTTCGTGCTTTCTTTCTTGCTCTGCCCCCTCCTCTCCGGGTTCTCGGTTCTCTTGTCCTCTCCTCCTCCTCGGCTCGTGGCCTCCCGGCCTGCTCCCTTTCTTGCCGATGCACTTGCTTCGTGGGCGTGCTCGTTTCCGGCCTTCGTTCCTTCCTTCGCTCCTCTTGCCTCTGCGCCGCTTCTCCCGTCCTTGTGGGTGTCTTCTCGCCCCGTGCCTTCGATCTCGCCTGCGGCGGTTGTTCCCGCTCCTTCTCTTCTTCCCTTCTTCTTCCCCTTTGCCTCCTTCTTCCGTTTTCCTTTTTCCGTTGCCTTTTCCTTTCCTCCTGTTTTTCCGTTTCCCTTGTCTTCCGTGTTGCCCTTTCCTTGTGGCGTCTTTGTGCGTCCTCTGCCTCCTCTGCGCCTGCTCTTTCTCTCTTTCTTGGCCCTCCTTCTTTGCCTGTTCTCCTTCTGCCTGTCGCCCGCCTGTTCCTTCGCCCCTTTCGCGCCTTTTCGGTCTGCCTTCTCTGCTTCTGCCTGCTTTCGTGCCTTTTCGGTGCCTTCGTGCCTTTCCGGTTCGCTTCTGCCTCTTCTTCCTCCCTCTTCCGTTCTTCCTCCCCTCGTGTTTTCTCCCGTTCCTCCCGCCCCTCCGTCCCTCCCCCTTCGTCGTTTCCCCTCTTCCCCGCCTTCTCCCTCGGTGCCCCTCCTCTTTCGCTCTCTCCCCGCTTTTCCTTCCCCCTGCGCCCCCTGCCTTCGGGCCGTTTCTTGGGCGGCCTCCTCGTTCTCTGGCCCTGGCTTCCCCGCCTTGTTGCTCCTCGTCCCCTTGCGCCGCTCCTCTGTCTCCGGCGTTGGTTTTTCCCCGCGCTTCGTCTCGCCCCCCTTTCCTGGGCGTCTCCCTCCGGCTTGTCTCTCCTCTTTTGGTTTCCTCTGTTTGTTTCTTCGGCTTTTCTTGCTCCTGTGCTTCTGTTCTTTGGTTCCTTCCCGCGTCGCCCCCGCCTCTTTCCTTTTTCCCCCCTTCCCTCTTCCGTTTTCCTCCCCTCCCGTTCCTGCCCGCCTCTTGTCCTTCCCTTCTGCGTGCTCTGGCCCCCTTTCGCCCCCCGGCCCTTTTGTTCTCTTTGTCGGGTTCCTTCGGCTGCCCTCCCCTCCTCTGCTCCTCCTTTGCCCCCCGGGCTTCTGTCTCGGCCTCTCGTTTTGGTCGTTTTGTCCTTCCGGGTGGCCCCCTCCCCTCGCCCCCCTTCCGTTTCCCCCCTTCGTTTTGGTCCTTCCTTCTGCGTCCCCTTTCGCCCCCGGCCCTTTTTCTGGCCTCCGCCTTTCTCTTTTGGCCTCCTTTTCCCTGGTCCTCTTCTGTCCTTCCGTCTCTCTCTCTCCTTTTGTGCCTCGCCCCTTCTCCCCCCGCCTTCCTTCTTCTTCTTTCC
>NW_017617486.1:2500-5000 GCF_001879475.1 Ipomoea nil
ATCATCCTTTAACGGACAGCTTACTAGACGGGTGGACACTGGTGTCGGTAACTTACAAGCCTACTGACGGTATATTGCAGATTCACGGTTGTTTTTTTGCCCAACTTGTTCCACGGCCGTTTTTTTGCATGTCCGTCTCGGTCAGATCCGGACGTGTCGTCGAACGAGTGCTGTGGAGGAAGCCCTCGAGGAATGAAAGGCCTCGAGCAATACAATATTTCTATCCTCTTGCGAGGTCGGTCAACCCCCACGCCCGACGACACGTACGCTGCACTGCGCTACGCTGGGCGGGTTCATTGCGAACGCCCGCCCTCCGCCCCTACGGCGCACCGTAATTCGTTAACGAACAGCTTACTAGACGATTGGACACGTGCCTCGGCAACTCACAACCTACTGACGGTATATTGCAGATTCACGTTTGCTCGATTGACCGAATTCACGTGCCAATGATGTTTTTTTGCATGTCCGTCTCCGTCCGGTGCGCCGCCCCGCCTTGCGACTCCGATGGGTCTATGCCGGTCCCCAATAATACGTACGAGCGGCGGGAACACTCGTACGAGGCCTACGGGACGAGGGGGGCCCGTCCCAACACGTTCCGAAAAAAGTCGACCGGCACCTCAACTACCATACCCCCCCTATAGTAGTTAAAAAAAAAAAAACCCCAGTGACAGCAGTAGACACGGTTTGTCCCGTAAATCACACGGTCATTTCGGGTGGTTCCGTGCATTTTTTTTCAAATGTTATTGCATGGTCCTTTAGTTTAGAGCATTTTAACAATGCTTGGTAAATTTCAAAGCGTTTGGATGATTATTTCATTGAAAACGACGATGTCCAAATTTATGCCCAGCTGTCCGCAAAGTTCCTTGTCTGACTTAGCCAAGTACTTGGGATTGTTGGGAATGTGAGAGGAATATATGGCATATCGTTTGCCTCACTAATTAAATAGTACAATAAGCTCTAAAACAAATGTATATGCCATTTTGGCACGAGAACGACGTAAAACGACATAGGCCAAGGCATAACACAGAACCGTCGTAAAAGTACTGGGGTGGCAGGCGGGTAAACCTCTGTTGCGTGATATTTTCCGCATCCGTCCGCAACTGTGCGCAATTTGGGCGCCCTCGTTCCGCATAAGTCCGCAACCTCGGCACCCTCGTTCCGCATAAGTCCGCAACCTCGGCACCCCCGTTCCGCATAAGTCCGCAACTTGGGCACCCTCGTACCGCAACTTTCCGCAACCTCGGCACCCTCGTACCGCAACTTTCCGCAACCTCGGCACCCTCGTACCGCAACTTTCCGCAACCTCAGCACACCCGTACCGCAACTTTCCGCAACCTCGGCACACCCGTTCCGCATAAGTCCGCAACCTCGGCACCCCCGTACCGCAATTTTCCGCAACTTGGGCACTCTCGTACCGCATAAGTCCGCAACTTGGGCACCCTCGTACCGCAACTTTCCGCAACCTCGGCACCCCCGTACCGCAATTTTCCGCAACCTCGGCCCACCCGTACCGCAACTTTCCGCAACCTCGGCCCACCCGTACCGCAACTTTCCGCAACCTCGGCACCCCCGTACCGCAATTTTCCGCAACGTCGGCCCACCCGTACCGCAATTTTCCGCAACGTCGGCCCACCCGTACCGCAACTTTCCGCAACCTCGGCACCCCCGTACCGCAACTTTCCGCAACCTCGGCACCCCCGTACCGCAACTTTCCGCAACCTCGGCCCACCCGTACCGCAACTTTCCGCAACCTCGGCACACCCGTACCGCAACTTTCCGCAACCTCGGCACACCCGTACCGCAACTTTCCGCAACCTCGGCACACCCGTACCGCAACTTTCCGCAACCTCGGCACCCTCGTACCGCATAAGTCCGCAACCTCGGCACCCTCGTACCGCATAAGTCCGCAACCTCGGCACCCTCGTACCGCATAAGTCCGCAACCTCGGCACCCTCGTACCGCATAAGTCCGCAACCTCGGCACCCTCGTACCGCATAAGTCCGCAACCTCGGCACCCTCGTTCCGCATAAGTCCGCAACTTGGGCACCCTCGTACCGCAACTTTCCGCAACTTGGGCACTCTCGTACCGCAACTTTCCGCAACTTGGGCACTCTCGTACCGCAACTTTCCGCAACTTGGGCACCCTCGTACCGCAACTTTCCGCAACTTGGGCACCCTCGTACCGCAACTTTCCGCAACTTGGGCACTCTCGTACCGCAACTTTCCGCAACTTGGGCACCCTCGTACCGCAACTTTCCGCAACTTGGGCACCCTCGTACTGCAACTTTCCGCAACTTGGGCACCCTCGTACCGCATAATTCCGCAACCTCGGCACCCTCGTTCCGCATAAGTCCGCAACCTCGGCACCCTCGTACCGCATAATTCCGCAACCTCGGCACCCTCGTACCGCATGAGTCCGCAACTTAGGCACCAACGTTGCGCATGAGTCCGCAACTTAGGCACCAACGTTGCGCATGAGTCCGCAACTTAGGCACCAACG
>NW_017617487.1:7500-10000 GCF_001879475.1 Ipomoea nil
CCCAAGTCCGACGCTAAGACAACGCCCGTTGCGCTTGGGCAGATTCGTAGCGAGCGCACAATCATCCTTTAACGGACAGCTTACTAGACGGGTGGACACTGGTGTCGGTAACTTACAAGCCTACTGACGGTATATTGCAGATTCACGGTTGTTTTTTTGCCCAACTTGTTCCACGGCCGTTTTTTTGCATGTCCGTCTCGGTCAGATCCGGACGTGTCGTCGAACGAGTGCTGTGGAGGAAGCCCTCGAGGAATGAAAGGCCTCGAGCAATACAATATTTCTATCCTCTTGCGAGGTCGGTCAACCCCCACGCCCGACGACACGTACGCTGCACTGCGCTACGCTGGGCGGGTTCATTGCGAACGCCCGCCCTCCGCCCCTACGGCGCACCGTAATTCGTTAACGAACAGCTTACTAGACGATTGGACACGTGCCTCGGCAACTCACAACCTACTGACGGTATATTGCAGATTCACGTTTGCTCGATTGACCGAATTCACGTGCCAATGATGTTTTTTTGCATGTCCGTCTCCGTCCGGTGCGCCGCCCCGCCTTGCGACTCCGATGGGTCTATGCCGGTCCCCAATAATACGTACGAGCGGCGGGAACACTCGTACGAGGCCTACGGGACGAGGGGGGCCCGTCCCAACACGTTCCGAAAAAAGTCGACCGGCACCTCAACTACCATACCCCCCCTATAGTAGTTAAAAAAAAAAAAACCCCAGTGACAGCAGTAGACACGGTTTGTCCCGTAAATCACACGGTCATTTCGGGTGGTTCCGTGCATTTTTTTTCAAATGTTATTGCATGGTCCTTTAGTTTAGAGCATTTTAACAATGCTTGGTAAATTTCAAAGCGTTTGGATGATTATTTCATTGAAAACGACGATGTCCAAATTTATGCCCAGCTGTCCGCAAAGTTCCTTGTCTGACTTAGCCAAGTACTTGGGATTGTTGGGAATGTGAGAGGAATATATGGCATATCGTTTGCCTCACTAATTAAATAGTACAATAAGCTCTAAAACAAATGTATATGCCATTTTGGCACGAGAACGACGTAAAACGACATAGGCCAAGGCATAACACAGAACCGTCGTAAAAGTACTGGGGTGGCAGGCGGGTAAACCTCTGTTGCGTGATATTTTCCGCATCCGTCCGCAACTGTGCGCAATTTGGGCGCCCTCGTTCCGCATAAGTCCGCAACCTCGGCACCCTCGTTCCGCATAAGTCCGCAACCTCGGCACCCCCGTTCCGCATAAGTCCGCAACTTGGGCACCCTCGTACCGCAACTTTCCGCAACCTCGGCACCCTCGTACCGCAACTTTCCGCAACCTCGGCACCCTCGTACCGCAACTTTCCGCAACCTCAGCACACCCGTACCGCAACTTTCCGCAACCTCGGCACACCCGTTCCGCATAAGTCCGCAACCTCGGCACCCCCGTACCGCAATTTTCCGCAACTTGGGCACTCTCGTACCGCATAAGTCCGCAACTTGGGCACCCTCGTACCGCAACTTTCCGCAACCTCGGCACCCCCGTACCGCAATTTTCCGCAACCTCGGCCCACCCGTACCGCAACTTTCCGCAACCTCGGCCCACCCGTACCGCAACTTTCCGCAACCTCGGCACCCCCGTACCGCAATTTTCCGCAACGTCGGCCCACCCGTACCGCAATTTTCCGCAACGTCGGCCCACCCGTACCGCAACTTTCCGCAACCTCGGCACCCCCGTACCGCAACTTTCCGCAACCTCGGCACCCCCGTACCGCAACTTTCCGCAACCTCGGCCCACCCGTACCGCAACTTTCCGCAACCTCGGCACACCCGTACCGCAACTTTCCGCAACCTCGGCACACCCGTACCGCAACTTTCCGCAACCTCGGCACCCTCGTACCGCATAAGTCCGCAACCTCGGCACCCTCGTACCGCATAAGTCCGCAACCTCGGCACCCTCGTACCGCATAAGTCCGCAACCTCGGCACCCTCGTACCGCATAAGTCCGCAACCTCGGCACCCTTGTACCGCATAAGTCCGCAACCTCGGCACCCTCGTTCCGCATAAGTCCGCAACTTGGGCACCCTCGTACCGCAACTTTCCGCAACTTGGGCACTCTCGTACCGCAACTTTCCGCAACTTGGGCACTCTCGTACCGCAACTTTCCGCAACTTGGGCACCCTCGTACCGCAACTTTCCGCAACTTGGGCACCCTCGTACCGCATAATTCCGCAACCTCGGCACCCTCGTTCCGCATAA
Source organism: Ipomoea nil (assembly GCF_001879475.1). Classification (NCBI taxonomy): domain Eukaryota; kingdom Viridiplantae; phylum Streptophyta; class Magnoliopsida; order Solanales; family Convolvulaceae; genus Ipomoea; species Ipomoea nil. The sequence continues at coordinate 9,751 of NW_017617487.1, forward strand.
GTCCGCAACCTCGGCACCCTCGTACCGCATAATTCCGCAACCTCGGCACCCTCGTACCGCATGAGTCCGCAACTTAGGCACCAACGTTGCGCATAAGCCCGCAACTTAGGCACCCTCGTTCCGCATAAGTCCGCAACTTAGGCACCCTCGTACCCCATAAGTCCGCAACTTGGGCACACTCGTTCCGCATGAGCCCGCAACGTAGGCACACTCGTTCCGCACAAGTCCGGCACTTAGGCACACTCGTTCC